>NW_017670666.1:0-89893 GCF_001879085.1 Nicotiana attenuata
TTTTTCATTTCATTTTATTTCAATAAAATGCAGGAAAGAATTTTGGAGGAAAACTTTCCTTTTGGGTTGATTGTCACTGCGAAGCTGTTTCTAGCTTTTGGGCAGCTTTCTTTTGGCTGCACCTACTTTTGCATGGTTGCTTGGGCTGCACCTGTTTCAATTTCAAACAAAGAACAATTATTAGTTTGAAACGATGGTTGGTTTTGTGGCCTTGATTGTCTCGATCACTCGATCTCGGCCCGAACCCTTTGTTGAGAACCTCTGCTGCTTGCTGGTCTTCTGAAGATTGATCTCTCTTTCAAACCGAGGGACTCAACTTTTTAAGATTTCATGACGGCTCGCCCGCGTGGGGCTTCGACCTTTTCACTTTATTCTGCCTTTAGGGCTTTTGCCTTTGGCTTTATTTTCCTTTTTAGTAAGTTTGATTTCAGAGCATTAGCCATCATGGCCAGTCGGGATCAACTTGATGCACCCGCTGAGGCTGGGTACTTTTCTTTGGGCTTGGCTTTTGTTAGGCAGAACCCTGTAAACCAATCTTGCCACCTTTTCTTTGTATTGATTTCGGGAACAGAGTTAGACCGAAAGGGATTCAAGGAAAAGTAAACAGGAGGCAAGAAAATGAATTTAAAAAGAGTGTCCCTTTCGGGGAGGAGGGAATGACTTATCTGGGGTGCATGCAGACTTCAATTGACATGACATGCTTCTTGGACTGGATGCCTGACCCGCACAAACTTTTCCGACTTCTCATAACCTCATTGTGAACCATATTTCCAAATCGAGAAACCTAGCCAGGACTCTAATGGTGGTGAGGGGTGTCTTCTTTTCGATTGACGATGCCCTTTGCGGGTTTTCGCCAATCGACCTCTCTCATTTCTCTTCTCACCGTTGCCTGATAGTACTCATTACGAGTTTTCACTAACCAGGCTCTCTCATTTCCAATTTCTCTGCTCACCGTCGCCTTATGGTGCCCGTAGGTTTTCACCGATAAGACTCTCTCATTTTATTTCTCTCATTTTGATTGTATCAGATCCAAGCAGCTGTGTTCTCTAATTCCGACGCCTTTGGCTGATTGATTAGAAGGACTTTGACAAGGTTTTGGGTAAAAAGAGAATTGATCGCATTACAACTTTGGATTCGTTCAGGCGGGATCATTACCGAACCATTATATCATCTGCCCCAGTTTCATTTTTTTTTGGGGAAACTGGATTTTTGTTTTGGTGTGACTGAACCCCAGAGAGAGGCTGCCTACGTATCCTTTCGGAATCAAGTTGAACGTAGTTCAGGGAAAACATTTTTTTCTTTTTTTTTTCATTTTTTTAAATAACACTTTCGTGTTCCAAAGAGGGTAGTCAAAGAAGAGTGACTGACTCAAAGGGTTGGCAAGAGGTGGATAGTGTTTGGGTAGGGATAATGAAAGCCTTCGTCATCCCAATCAGATAATATCATCGCTGCAGAAAGCCTAAACATAGTACCTCTTTACTGCGTCCGCATTCACAACTGCTTCGGGATCATTTCCTTCGACATCTCCCAAGTACAATGCTCCTCTGGGCAATATCTTTCTGATGATATACGACCCTTTCCAATTAGGAGCGAACTTTCCTTTCGCTTCCTGGTGATGGGGAAGAATGCGCCTTAACACGAGTTTCCCCGCTTCGAAATTCCTGGGACGCACTTTCTTGCGGTAAGCACGGGCCATTCTTTGTTGGTACAACTGTCGTGGCAGACCGCAGCCATTCGCTTTTCATCAATCAGGGTCAACTGTTCTAGACGGGTCTTGACCCACTCACTGTCTTCGATTTCAGCTTCGACAATGATCCGGAGAGAGGGGATTTCAACTTCCGCAGGTATTACGGCCTCAGTGCCATAGACCAAGAGGTATGGGGTTGCTCCTGCCGATGTGCGTACCGTAGTGCAATATCCTAGTAATGCAAAAGGTAACTTTTCATGCCACTGCCTGGAGCTCTGAATCACCTTTCTCAAAATCTTCTTGATGTTCTTGTTTGCTGCTTCGACGGCACAATTGGCTTTAGGCCGATAGGGAGTAGAGTTCCTATGTGCTATTTTGAATTGTTCGCATATCTCCTCCATCAAATGGCTATTCAAGTTTGCAGCATTATCTGTGATGATAGTCGCAGGGATACCAAATCGACAGATAAGATTGGAGTGCACAAAATCTACCACAGCCTTTTTGGTGACAGATTTGAGAGCGATGGCTTCAACCCATTTCGTGAAGTAGTCAATGGCAACTAGTATGAATCTGTGCCCATTTGAGGCTTTCGGCTCGATTGGCCCAATAACGTCCACGCCCCAAGCAACAAATGGCCATGGTGCTGACATGGGATGTAGTTCTATGGGCGGTGCATGAATCAAATCACCGTGCACCTGATACTGATGACACTTCCTAACAAAGTTGAAACAGTCTTTTTCCATGGTTATCCAGTAGTAGCCTGATCGGAGGATTTTCTTTGCCAAAACATACCCGTTCATATGGGGTCCGCACACTCCTGCGTGTACTTCATGCATGATCCTTCCGGCCTCTTCGGCGTCAACACATCTTAACAAGTTGAGATCCGGGGTCCTTTTGTACAAGACATCACCACTCAAGAAGAAACCACTTGCGTACCGTCTAATGGTTCTTTTTTGGTCTCCACTGCCTTGCTCGGGGTATTCTTTAGTTTTCAGAAATCTTTTGATGTCATGATACCATGGCTGAATATTTGGTTCTGCCTCAACTGTATTACAATAACCATGCCTTTCCCGGATTTGGATTTCCAAGGGATCTATGTGAGCATTGCCTGGGTACGGCAACATTGAGGCCAAAGTAGCAAGTGCATCAGCCAATTCGTTGTGACAACGAGGCATGTACCTGAACTCTATCGATTTGAATTGCTTTCTGAGGTCTTGCACATGCTGCCCGTAAGGGATAAGCTTAACATCTCGGGTTTACCACTCTCCCTGAGCCTGCCGAATAATCAGATCTTAGTCTCCCATGATCAATAACTCTTCGACGTCCTGGTCGATTGCCATGTTTATACCCATGATATAGGCTTCATACTCGGCAGTGTTGTTTGTGCAGAAAAACCGAAGCCAGGCTGTGGCTGGGTAATGCTATCTGGTAGGTGAGATTAAGACTGCTCCAATTCCCACACCTTTTGCATTTACCGCTCCATCAAAGAACATCTTCCAAGCAGTGGTATCCTCGGATATTGCCTCGACTGAGTTTACCTCCTCATCTGGGAAGTAAGTGTTCAAAGGTTGGTACTCATCGTCAACCAGGTTTTCAGCCAAATGATCCGCCAACACCTAGGCTTTCATTGCCGTGCAAGTGACATAGACTATGTCAAATTCAGTGAGCAGAATCTGCCATTTCGCTAATCTCCCCGTGGGCATTGGTTTCTGGAATATATATTTCAAAGGATCCAACCTGGTTATGAGGTAAGTGGTGTAGGCTTGCAGATAATGTCTCAGCTTCTGAGCGACCCAAGTTAATGCACAACAGGTTCTTTCCAACAAAGTATACTTAGCTTCATAGTTGGTAAACTTCTTGCTCAGATAATAGATTGCCTGCTCTTTCTTTCCGGTTACATCATGTTGCCCGAGGAGACAGCCAAAAGAGTTTTCCAAGACTTTTAGGTACAAGAACAGAGGCCTCCCTAGTTCAGGTGGGACCAAGACCGGTGGATTGGACAGATACTCTTTGATCTTATCAAAAGCTTTTTGACATTCATCCGTCCACTTGATTGCCGCATCTTTCTTCAGCAATTTGAATATGGGTTCACATGTGGATGTCAACTGAGCAATGAACCGGCTGATATAGTTTAATCTGCCCAACAAGCTCATCACATCTTTTTTGGTTCTCGGAGGAGGCAAGTCCCGGATAGATTTTATCTTTGTTGGATCTAACTCAATACCTCTCCGGCTGACTATAAAGCCCAAAAGTTTGCCCGATGGGACTCCAAACGCACATTTGGCTGGGTTCAGCTTCAAATCATATTTGCGCAACCACTCAAAGAATTTTCTCAGGTCTCGAACATGGTCATCCTGGGTTTTGGACTTGATGATTACGTCGTCCCCATACACCTCTATCTCTTGATGCATCATATCATGGAAAATGGCAGTCATGGCCCTCATGTAGGTTTCCCTAGCATTCTTCAGACCAAACGGCATGACTCTGTAACAGTATGTACCCCAAGGTGTGGTAAAAGCTGTTTTTTCTGTGTCTTCTTCATCCATTAACACCTGGTGATATCGTGCGTAACAATCCATGAAGGACTGTATCTCATGTTTGGCGCAGTTATAAACAAGGATGTGGATGTTTGGCAAAGGGAAATTATCTTTGGGGCTTGCCTTGTTTAAATCTCTATAATCCACACACATTCAGGTCTTCCTGTCTTTCTTCGGTACTGGAACTACATTGGCTAGCCATGTGGTGTACCGGACCACTCGGATCACCCATGCTTTCAACTGTTTCGTGACTTCTTCTTTGATCTTGTCACTAATGTCAGTTTTAAACTTTCTTTGCTTTTGCTGGACAGGGGGATAATCGGGGTAAGTCGGCAACTTATGAACCACAAAATCGACACTCAGTCCTGGCATGTCATCATATAACCAAGTAACCACATCTTTGAACTCAAACAGGAGTTGGATTAATGCATCCCGGGTTTTTCCATCTGTGTGAATGCTTATCATGGTTTCCCTGATTTCTTCCGAACTTCCCAAGTTAACCGGCTCAGTATCATTTAGGTTCGGCTTAGGTTTATTCTCAAATTGTTCCAATTCTTGATTTGTTTCCCTAAAATCCTCTTCTTCATCATATTCCGGTTTTTGGTTCATTATTTCACAGTTAGACAGCGTGTTTGGATCTGGGCATGAAGTCCGCAAGCATGTCATGCTATTTAAAGCCGCATTATTAGGACTGAAAGAAGAAGAAAAATAAAATAACAAAAATCAGAAGGAATAAAGAAAGATGGACGATGAAATATTGATTTCATTTCATTAAATTTGAAAGATAACAGGGTTTACATTGGAAATTAAAAGACATGAAACTAAAGAAAACACCGGAGTTACACCCTGGAATAACTCGTGGTGTAGAAAAGGTGGCAGGACAAGTCTACCAGGACTCCCGCCTGATTGGGAATGGCGTAGCCTTCCAATTTTGCAGTTTTGCCTCAGGTCCCATGTATAGCACCTCATCGGTGCTTGAGCCCTCCCCTGGCTGGATCATGTGGGTTTCATATAGTATCTTCCTCATTACCCCACAAATCTCTTCAATCTCTTCGGCTGTAAAAACCTCATCCTCTTCCTCTTCATTGTATTTCGGCTTGACAAATGTTCTGTACAGATGTGGCACTGGCTGTGGCAAAACCCATCCATCATTCTTTTTATCGTCTGCCCATTTTATATCAGCTGGTGTGGGTCTGAAGCCTACTCCGAAGAACTTCTCAGTGGCAGGCAAGGTGATGGTTTCAGCTATTCCTTACAAAGATTTCCCAAGTCCCTTCCCCGGTTTGAAGCTATGTCGGATCATTTCTTTGGCCACTATGAGGATGCATTAGAAAGGAATGGTTGGGGTCAAGGGTTTCCTTCTTCGTAATGGTCTGCGACCACAATTTCAAAGGCCTGATAAACTATGTGCTCACTCCCTTCTCTTGCTTCAAGACATGGGACTGATGGGTCCCGATAAATTAATTGCTCATCTTTCCCATGGACCACGATCTCTTGATCCTCATGCTCGAACTTTACCATCTGATAAAGAGTAGAGGGCACAGCCCCCGCTGCATGGATCCATGGCCTCCCCGAAAGAAAATTGTAGGATGTGTCCATGTCTAGAATCTGGAAGGTTACTTCAAAGTCTACTGGGCCGATGGTCAGAATTAGATCGATCTCTCCAATTGAGTCCCTTTTGATGCCATCGAAGTCACGTACACAGACATTGTTGGGTCGAATTCTTTCAGTCCCGATTTCCATATGCTGCAGAGTTGAAAGTGGGCATATGTCCACCCTAGAGCTTCTGTCCACCATAACCCTTTTCACGTAGTACCCTTCGCATTTGACTGTTAGGTGCAGGGCTTTATTATGTGCGGCCCTTTCTGGGGGCAAGTCATTTTTGCTAAAGGAGATCTGGTTAATTGCAAAAAATCTTTCTTCCATTCTCTCCAACTGCTCTACAGAAGTCTCGACAGGCACATATGCTTCGTTAAGGGTTTTGATCAATACCTTCTGATCTTCGGTGGAGCTCATCAATAGAGATAATAAGGAGACTTGTTCAGGAGATTTTCGAAGCTGGTCGATCACCTCATAATCTGCCATTTTCATCTTTTGAAAGAAGGTTTCTTCTTCTTCAGCACTCACGGGCTTCTTAGAGGGGAAGCACTTTCTAGTGGCATTGTTCACCTCTTCCAAATTGGAGTACTTTTCAACAGGGTAATTTTCTTGAACTTCTCCTGAGATTTCTTTGCCCTTATAAGTCACCACTGATTTGTTGTAATTCCAAGCCACCGCAGTAGGATCTGTTATGGGCTTCTGTGGCACGCGGCCAATAACCACGGGCTCACTCAGCCTTGGCGGATTAATTGGCCCCGGCATCACATAAGTTCCCTTGGGCACATACATTTGGGTTGTCCTATTCAGCTCGAATCTCCTGGGAGGACTCAACGTCATCTGCTTTTCTTTGCGGCCTCAAGGGACATAGAGAACAGCATCTTTGGGAGGCGTTGCCCCAATTTCAACTTCAACTTTCTTCTCTGACTTTGTAAGGGTGGTTTTGCTCATTTTCTCCCCTTTGTCTTTCTTCGGGGCAGCTTTTGGTTTCTTTTCTATATCAGCGATGGTAATGATGGCCTTCAACGCTGGGTCAAATTCCTTTTCCTCACAAATCATTCCGATTACCGGCCCGTTATTGTGGGTCGATAGTGGGTTGTTGGTCACGTTGGGAATATCTTCATCCCTTAGCACTATCTTCCTTTGTTCTATCAAGTCTTCCACAGCCCTCTTCAAAGTCCAACAATTTTCTGTATCGTGCCCTTCAGCCCCTGAGTGATAAGCGCACCGGGTGCCACGTTGGTAAGAGGGTGATTCTGGGTTTTGCCTATTCGGAGGTACGGGTTGCAACAAACCCATTTGGACCAATTTTGGGAACAGGCTAGAATAGGACTCGCCAATTGGTGTGAAGTTTGTTTTCCTTGGCGGCTCCCGGGTACGGAAGTTGTTTTGTGGAGGTCGGGGATTGTAGTGGTTTTGGTAAGGGGGCTGGTTTCTAGGAAATGGAGCTTGGTTCGCGTTGGCTTGTTGTCGTGGTCGGACATAAGGTTGAGCATTCATGATCGTGTATGGCTGAGGAGCATAGGCAAGGTCCTGGTTAGGGTAAGAGTGCTGCGGGGTCCTTTCTGGAAAAAGGGATCTGGGAGTACGGTGTTTTCTTGCACCTGACGCTGCCATGGATGTTTCTTCCTTTTTCTTGCCCTTTGCTACTCCTCCAGACCCACCTGAATGGCTTGGGAGGTAGCTCTGATAGCATGATTGGCTTAGAATTCGACCCATTTTCAACCATTTCGCCAATCTTAATGGCTTCAGCGAACGGTTTACCCATAACGGACATCATATTTTGGAAGTAGTCGGCTTCCTGAGCTTGGAGGAAAACTGTGACCATTTCAACCTCATCCATCGGAGGCTTTACCCTAGATGCCTGCTCACGCCATTTAACTGCGTACTCCCGGAAGCTTTCCGAGGATTTCTTTTTCAAGTTTGTCAGTGAGTTCCTATCTGGAGCAATATCAATGTTGTACTGGAACGGCCTGACGAAATCTCTAGCAAGATCATCCCAGATGTGCCAGTGGGATATATCTTGGTCCATGTACCACTCAGAGGCGATGCCAACGACTTTCTCCGAAATAGGCCATGAGTAGTTCTTCCTTTCCTCCGGCTCCTCGCAGCTGATTGCAATATTTCTTGAGATGAGCAATAGGGTCATTGTGCCTATCGTACTTCTCAAATTTTGGGGTTTTGAATCCAATGGTAAGTGCACATGAGGGAACATGCATAAGTCAGCATAGAACACACTTTTCTGCCCACTCAAACCTTGTATGTTCTTGAGGCTTTGTTCCATACATCTTTCTCGCAATTTCTTCTTGCTCAGGAGTTTTGGTAGTCTTTTCTTGCCCTGCAGTGAACTCAAATTGGGGCGGCTGAGGGTAAGTATAAGCGGGAAACTGAGGAGGTTCCATTCGGAAGGTGGGTGTTTGGAAGGTGAAAGCTGAGGGGTCAAAACTGGGCCTAGGCAATGTAGGCTGTGCCGTGGCTGAGCATGGGGGAGCGGTGAAGATATTTGAAGCTGCACCGGACATGAACACCTGGGGGCGAACCTCAGAAGGTGTTTCCACGAAATGAGCTGAGATAGTTGGATGTCCTAGTGGGGTACTTGGGTGACTGATTGGAACATTGGAGGTACCCCTTGATCTAGGAAAGAGTTCAGGGAATCCCGGGATTACGCTTGGCGGCTCTCTTCCATTGGCCCAAGCGTCCCACGTTTCCATAACCCGAATACGCAGGATTCTGTTTTCTTCGGCAGCTACCGATTCTGAGGTCGGGATGCCAGAGATTGGGCTATCATCTATGATGGGAATTGTTGGCAGAGTCATTTCTGAAGACATTTCGACGCTCCCCTTTTATCTCGTAAAGTATGGGTGCGAAGCCAGATTACCACAAAGACCAACCACCGTTCTATAAAAAACCTGGACTAAGAGTACAGCAGCAAATGGTTAGTTTGAAACAAATAATAGATAGGTAATCGCACGTTGGGGTGTGATGCACCTATACAGTTAAATGGGTTTCTACATGTTTTGCAACGGTTGCATGCTTCATCCCGGCTTTCTTATTCTTTCCCATTTTTCTTCTTTCCATTTTCACTCTTCCTTTTTCATCTCTCTTTGTGTTTTTTTTATCCCCTCATTTCTCCCTCATTGTTTCCTTCTCTCGATTTCTTATTTTCTCTCTTTTTCCTTTCTTTTTCTCTCTTGTTTTTCCTCTCTTTTCTTTTCCTCCTTTTTATCACTTTTTTTTCTTTCTTTTGGTTATGGTCGAATCCTATGGAGATTGCCTACGTATCATGACCCCGCATGAATCAGACCGAGTGAGTTCTGGGGGATAAGTGTAAAAATAAATAATAAAATATTTTTTGGGATTTTTTAATTTTCATAAAAAAAATGCTTTGATTACAACGACTCAAAAACTAACAGACTCGAAAAGGAAACCAACAGACTTCAACAGCAAGATGACAATACAGACTCAAGAACCGACTAACAGACTCTGACAGAAAGAAAATACAGAATCGAAAATAAACTGACAGACTCAGGTGAAAGTCAAGAATACATTAATGCTCCTGGGGCCCGCGGGACATCATTCGGTCTTGCTGCAGGCCTATATGCGAGATCCCCTTGCAGCCGCTCTAAATCACTCATTATCTGGCGGACGAAAGTCATCACTGCAGCGAAAAAAGTGGTATGAATCATGTCCTCGCATGCTTGGCATTTCACGGTAATGTAGTCTGCAATGGCTCTGATCCTCTCTCGGATTCTGCCCTTTTCCTGAAGCAATCGCCCTATCTGCTGATTCCGGGCTTCTAACACTTGAGAGTCGTAAAGGTGTTGATTTTGCAACTATTGTATTCCTTCCTCCATCTGGGCCATCAAGTCATAACAGTGTTCCCTATCAACTTTAAAATCCTTAGCCTGTTTGATCATTTTGTTCTCGACAGTGATGACCCTTTTCTTTAACCCCGCAACCTCATTGTCATATTGCTCTTTTAACTGTCTAACCAGGTGTGCTCTTTCTTCCGCATTCTTAGCCAATTGTGTCCGAGCCCTGGCTAACTCATTCTCCGCTTTGTTCAAATTAAAACCATAATCATCCACTTTCTGCCTAAGGCTCTTTATGAGCTTTTCATCCTTGACGCTCCGGGCGGGATTTTTGGTTGCTATTTTCATTTCTCGAATTTGAACTCGAGGGCTTCATTTTCTTTGGCTAGCTTCTTCTTTTCGCCCTCATCGGCCGCGGCTTGCAAACTGTTTTCAAACTGAAGGTCCCGGACCTGCTTTTCCAACTCTCATATTTTGGCCCTGTATTCTTTCTCCTTGGCCAACCAAGCCCACTGTTCTTGCGATGCCTCGACGAATTCCTGAATGTGAGGCTTTTTGGCTGGTCTTTCTGGTTCAACTCTTGCAATGTTCTTCTTTATATACCAGGCAAGATAGGCAGGTGAGACTTCACCTCTAGATAGGCCATGTAGACTTCATCTGCATGCAGTACCTGACACCTTCCCAATTGTCTCATCACACGGTATGGAGCGTACGACTGAATGTCTCGAAGACCCATTAAAAGGAAGTAAGGACCAGTAGCGGGCATATACACAATTTCTTCAACAGGAAGACAACTTAATGTCCACTCTATTTGCCCCGCAGTGATAGAGCGAAGGTGGGACACCCAATCTCCAAACCCTTCTGGCAACTTGAACCCTGAAATCCTTGTGTCAAACTCTTCAATGCAACTTTTCTCAGCGGACCCATAACTCATATACTGAGGGCGGTGACACAGGTGCTCGATCATCCACATCTGTAATAGCAAATTGCATCCCTCGAAGAAATCTGCCCCAGCTCCACAAGCTGTGAGAGCTCGGTATATCTCAGATACTATCATAGGGGCAAGGGTGCTTTTGGCATTGGTAATCAAAACTTTAACCACTCCAGCTACCCGCAAATCAATATTTCCATCTTTCCGGGGAAACACCACAAGGCCTAAGAAAGCTACCATAAAAATGAAACGCCTATGCTCATCCCATTTTGCTCGATTCCCTTTGCTACAAACCCCGCTTTTCGGGTTGTTGAATCCTCTTACATGCCCGTACCTCTGGTATATAAAACGTAGAGTGGAAAAACCATCCTCCAACTCGGAATATGGGACTCCCTTGCTTATTTTTAGCAAATCCATGAATTTGTGAGAGTTAACAGCCCTTGGAGCAATCAAATACTTATGCCTTAGACCTTCCGTACTTCCTATATAGCCTGCTATCTCTTCCAAGGTGGGTGTGAGTTCAAAATCCGAGAAATGCAAGACGTTGTGAGCTGGGTCCCAAAACGTAACTAATGCCTTTATGATGTCTGCTCTAGGCCTTATCTTCAGCAAACTAGTGAGACCTCCCAAATGTAGCTTGACCTTATCTTGCTCCGATTTACCCAAATCCTCCCACCACATATGCAACTCCAAAGGGATCTTGTTCATGATTGTTACTAGCAAACCTTGACCCGTGCTCATTCTGCACATTTGTTAAAGTGATTTTAATTAAGGAAAAAAAAACTAGGACTCATTTTGACTCATAAAGAATAACACCATTTTTCAAAAAGTTTATTTCAAACTAAAACCCAGTTTTTACAAATACGACCTTTCAGCACTTCGGGGAAGAAGATTTTAAGGTTGTTCCTGCTAACTGGGCAAAAATTTGAAAAATGACCAAAGGTGGTTGTTCTTGTAAAAATAGCCTTCCGGCGCCCTTTTAGGGACATT
Source organism: Nicotiana attenuata (assembly GCF_001879085.1). NCBI lineage: Eukaryota > Viridiplantae > Streptophyta > Magnoliopsida > Solanales > Solanaceae > Nicotiana > Nicotiana attenuata. Next base: position 11,554 of record NW_017670666.1, read on the forward strand.
CGGCTATTTTTGACAAGAATGGCATCACCTTACCTATTTACTACAAAAATAAAACTTTGCTCTTTTTAGGCTAATTTTGCAAAAGAGAAGTTGGACCCGATGAGGGTTGCCTACGTATCTCACGCCCTGTGGGAATCAAACTGGCATAGTTCGGGCGGATTTGACAAAACCAATATTTCTTTGTCCTTGAAAACAATAAAATTCTCTTTTTGTTTTTTTTCTTTTTTTTTCAAAATTTCGGCAGAGTTTCAGTATATTTTGGGACATTGGTTTTCAAAATAGGTAATTACCTCCCTTAGCCCTCACACTGCTATTTTCTTTTCCAAACTCTCTCCTTTTATTCAATAAGCAGGTCAACATGCAAATCCGAAGCAAATGAATGCACAAGTAGCAAGTAGGATGCATCAGGATGGTCGTTTCATTTCGGGTACACCTGTCCTAGACAGGCCCAACCCCTGTGTTGAGCCTCCTAAGTCAAAATGCACATGATGCAACAAACGTTCCTACTAGGGATCCGGCATGAGGTCTTGTTATACTAGGTTTAAAACCTGGGTTTATTTGTTCTAGACCTGGCTTACCCGAGCGGACAACTCGAGCCGGGGGGGGCTGCGTACCGGTAACCAAAAGATCATCCGGCTTTGCAACTTGTCCGAACCTCATTCTATATGGGATATGACACTAACAGAAAGAAGTCACGACCAGCGTACTCCTCAAGAGAGAGAAGAGAGGGGTTTCGTAGCAGTTTATTTATACAGTTCAGATAATATCAAAGCGGTAAAAGCATTTAGCACATTAGGCTTAAACATGTAGGAAAATCAGATAATAAATAAAGCCAATCATAACAGCTACTCTAAGCTCGAATTCTTAAACCCTGAACCGAAGTTCTGGGTTTGTGTCCCCAGCAGAGTCGCCAGAGCTGTCACACCTCTTTTTTTACACACCACCCCGAAGGATAGTATATAAGAGAGTTTTTCCACTTTAAGTGACATTATTCGAAGTGGGATTATTTATTTAATTCAGAGTCGCCACTTGGGATAGTTTATTTATTTGGTGTCCCAAGTCACCGGTTTATTTTAAATCCCACACCGAGGAAATCTCGACTTTCCTTGTGAAGTCTGCGAACCAGAAATTCTGAATAAGGAATTCTGTTAACCCGAGGGAAGGTGTTAGGCACCCCCGGATTCCGTGGTTCTAGCACGGTCGCTTAGACTATTATAACTGGCCCATTATCTGATTTTAATACATGTTTTAACCTATGGTGAAATTTCAAACCTTTAACCGCTTTTATTGATTTTTTAAAGAAAATTGCAACGTCATTTAAAATATATCTGGGACCACGTCACATAAATGCACCCGCAATCCGCAACACATTTTATATAACATTGTTGGAATTTGGATTTGGGTCACATAAATGTGCATCCGAGTTTAGGAAGGTAAACTATTAAACAGCCCGCCTAAAGCAACTACGCATTCTTAACTTTGCGAGGGCCACGGAAATTTACTAAATGGCACGCCTCGAATTCTAAGAATTTTAAAAGAAACAATTAAGTGAGGGCCACACATTTGAGATTCTATTTGGCGCGGCGCAACTCAATTCTATTTTAAAAGGGTATTCAAACTAAAATTCGGAGGGCCATAACTATTTATATTGTCTAATATGGCTCACTCCCCAATCTAATTAATGGACTTAGTTAATTAACATTAAACAAGTAAAAGGTTCTATTTAAACTAACTAAAGGTTTACATGGGAAAGGATTTATTACTTTAAGCAAAGGGGTTTAGCCCAGCCCACACGGGTCAATAGCCCAACGAGAAAGGGACAACCTAGGTCTCATTTGAAAGGGAGAGTCTCATTTGGGCCCAAAGGATGAGCCCAAGCTCATAAGCCCGCTGCTTCTGAGTGAGAGACACAGCATCGAGCCTCCACAGTACTCAAGCTGAGTGTTCTGGGGTTCCACATCAAACCCATACGACAGCAAAGTCCATTCGAGTTTGAGAAATATCAACAATGGTTTCAGACATCATTATCTTTGCAAATTTGTCATTGCCAAACTATCAAACTAAATTAAAGATCCGCTGTGCATCAGAAAACTGACTTAAACTTACTGGACCCTTTTAAAACCATTGCTGTTTAAAAACACATCCAGATGTTAAATAAATAAATCATAAAATTTACAACCGTTAAAACCCATAAAAGCTGAATAATCATGCTCATTCCTTGATTTCTACAACTGAACATGCTGCATAAGCCTTTCGAATCTCTATCATTTTTCTAGTTTAATTCAAACCACATATCAGAACCACTTTGTAAAGGAAAGGGATGCTAAGCAAAGCAAGAGAGCCCTTTCTCATCGAAGGCACTCTAACTCTCAAAATTAAAATGATAAATTAGGGATCAAAACAAAAAAGATTAACCACATGATTGCATACATGCATAACAAATGTCCGAATGGCTTAAATAACAGTCTATTTACACAGTCTCTCAAATGTTTTGAATTACTTACATACTAACCAAACTATCAGACCACAAGTTTTCGAACAAGACAAGAGGCAGCATGAATTTCCTAAGAAATACTACTATTATGTCACGATGAACAAGCTAAGCTAAATACTATTAAACTACATCACTAACTTCAGAATCCTAAGTAAATAATTAACATTGAGAATTAAGGAAAAGCTGTAATTTATTCATGAAATGCTCAAGCAATTACAGCTTTCATACTTGCATCTCATCTCCTGTAGAATCAAGGAATACCTGGAAATCAAAACAAGAAAAGGAAGAATCAGCAGTAATAACAGCAGGGAATCAGCAGCAGGTTCCAGTAACAAAAGCAAACCAGCAAAACATTTTCAAAACCCAGAAATGGAGTACTGCAGCCCAGAAATCAGTCTCAAACCCACAGTTAAACCAGCTGACCTCAAAACCCAACCTCAATGACTAAGTCTCAAACCATTTCTAAGTTCAAACAATCAGGAAATCAATTCAGGAAAGGGGAGGATTTCAGATTACAAAATTAAAAAAAAAACTCATTAAAACAGTGTTTTCTGCCGAGTTTTCAGCTGTTTAGGATTTTCAGGATTTTTTAGCTCTCAAAAATTTGCATTGAGCCTCAAGTAACTATGCCTTTATAGGCAAGTTACTAGGTCAGCCTTAGGGGTTTAGTTTTTTCATTTTAGTCCTTTTCAGCTTTTCCTTTTTGCTATTTAGTCCCTAATTTTCTGACTTGTTGATCAAGTAAGTGTACTATGCAGTTTCTGAGAAGTTTCTTGGGTGGTTACTTGAGAGATTCTCTCAGTGAATTACCCAAAATAACCCTTTGTGACCCTGTTTTTACATTGGGCTCAATTTGGGCTAAGGGTCAAATTCATTAGAAATCCAGCCCAAGAACCAAGCTCGGGGATATGAATCTCAAGCCCAAACACAATCAAACTATTTTTCTGAATTAAAAAGAAACAAGCAGAAACAGAAGCAATTCGGGCAACAATTTTTCACTAATTCCAATNCCCAAACGGACATTACCACGTCTGTGCATTTATTTAGAGAACTAAATGCTGCTTATGCCAATTATTGATATTTAGAGTCCGGCGGGGGTAAGGGTCTAACACTTTATTTTGCAGAAAATGAGGCACGAAGTCCCCAGATTCGGCATGGTAACCAACATCCACCCAAGGTTGCTAAGCTGGTGGGAAGACCTTCACTCCAGTGATCAGACCCTCGTCCGCAAATACTTGGGAAATTTGCCTTTTCTTCTGGAAATCCAACCCGACAACAAAATCATAGAGGCTGCAACTCTATTCTGGGATGGCAATAGATCGGTGTTCCACTTCGGGGACCTTGAAATGACACCAATGCTGAAGGAAATGAAGGAGGACACTTGGCTAGAGCATATTTGCTGCTGGGACTACATGAGCTGGTGAAGCTGTTCGATGGAGCTAAAGATGCCGAGTCTGGGGAAGGTCCTTCTAGGACCAAGTAGTTAGGATCTTTTCTTTCTGCTTTAAATGTAATAAGGCCAATGGCCATTAGTGATATTTTTATTTTCAATTTTAGTGTCGTTTTGGGATTTGTCTTATTTTTATCAATAAAATGAGGCATTTAGCATTATAAGTTCTCCAAATCAACTTGTCGCTAGGCCTACCTCGGGCACAACGAGGCTCCCAAATTAGGACACGATTTATATTCTTGCACTATGTGTTTAAATATTGCAATGTTTTTCTCCTCATGATCCACACTAACTTGTTACCTTTTTTTTACTTTTCGTTTTATTCCCCCTTCCCCAAAGGTTAGTTCGTGCACTCTGGCATCGTCATCATATTCCACAAGATCCAAGGGTCCTCCACCTCCTCCGAGTCCGAGTCCTATCAAAAACAAGAACAAGTGAAAAATGGAAGATTTGAGAAACATCAGAAAGGAGAGTTCAGTTGAAAGGGTAGAAACTTCTCAGGGTATTCAGGTTTCCAAGGAAAGTGCCTCCCAGCTCAAACAGAAGTTATTGAAATTTCAGGAAGAACTGGACCAAGTTCGGAACTTGGCAAGCTTGTCATTTTCCCTCACTACCCCAGATGTCAACTTCCCCAACACTCAAAATCCCACACCTCAACATCCCGAAACCACAAAACCAATCCACTCCCCATCACCACCGCAACACATGCCACACTTCAAGCAACACCCCACTGCTCATCCCTGAACCACTAAACTCCACAAATAATCATCACCACAACACCTCCATCTATGTGGAAACCATACCACACCCCATTCAGCCCGCCTCGAGCACACCTGAGTCTGATGACAAAGACTCTCTTATCAAGAATCTGGCCGCAGAACTTAAGAAGCTGACTAGCCGAGTTCAGGGTGTTGAAGGAAGCAAGGGGATCAAGGGACTGAATTACGAAGACCTTTGTATTCAACCAGATGTCGAACTGCCCGAGGGGTACAAACCTCCTAAGTTCGAGATGTTCGATGGCACCGGGGATCCCAGAGTTCACTTAAGGACATACTGCGACAAACTGGTCGGAGTAGGAAAGGATGAAAAGGTTCGCATGAAGCTCTTTATGAGGAGTCGGAAAGGGGTTGCTCTATCTTAGTACATTAGCCAAGACCCGAAGAAGTGGTCCGATTGGGTAAGTATGGCGTCCAATTTCATGGACAGGTTTAGATTCAACACGGAGAATGCACCAGATGTGTTCTACATCCAGAACTTGAAAACCCACGGAGACATTCCGCGAGTATGCTACTCGTTGGAGATAAACAAAATAGGTTTTTCGTCCGGGACCAAGACCCACAGTTCTACGAAAGGTTGATGTTGATCGAAGGCCAGAAATTTTTCGACATCATCAAGCTAGGGTAGAGGATCGAGGAAGGTATCAAAAGTGGTATGGTCACTAGCTTTGAAGCATTACAGGCTACCAACAAGGCTCTACAGTCTGGTGGCACATCCAAGAAAAGGGATGTGGGTGCCGTGATGGTTTCACATAGAACAAAATCCCCAATAAAATACCAAACCTACCCAATATCCCCTCCTACATATCAACCTACCTCAAATTACCAAGCACTTTTGCCCTCTTACCAAGCTCCACCACCTACTTACCAATCATCTCCACCTCCCGCATATCAGCCTACTTCACCCAAATACTCCCAACCTGCACATGTCTATCAAGCCTACAACACCCAACAAGCTGACTATCAATCACTTCGCCAAAATTTCCCCAGACCCCGACCAAACTTCGACCGTAGACCTCCCAAACAATACACCTCCATTGCCGAACCAATCGACCAGCTGTATGAAAGGCTTAAAGCTGCTGGTTACATGGCCCCTATCCCTGCCATAACCCCAAAAAATCCTTCCCAATGGATCAACCCAGACAAAACCTGTGCATACCATTCCGGCATGAAGGGGCATACCATTGATGAGTGTCGCTCTCTGAAGGATAAGATCCAGGCTCTGATTGACAACAAGATCATCGTGGCAAAGGATCCTGCTCCGAATGTCCACAACAACCCTCTACCAGACCACAAGGGTGGAGGTGTTCACATGATTGAGATAGAAGATGATTGGGACCCCAACGGATTGATCGGATTGATCGCTGAAGGTGATAAGCCAAAGAAACCAACAGTCACACTTAATTCGATTGTAGTCCATATCCAGCCTTCTGGAGATGCTGAAGTGAACATGTCCATACCACTCGAGTTCGAAGCACCTTCTTCTGCAAAGACGCCATGACCAATTGAGGTCAAGTTTGGGTCCCCAAAGGCACCTACGCCATTTGAAGTTGCTGTGTTACCTTCCAAAGCAAGGGTACCCATCCCAGTGGCAATGACAGCCATATCACCATTCCATACGAAGGCCATCCCTTGGGATTACACAGCCGAGGCAAGGAGAAAAGGAAAAGCCAAAACCGGAGAAGCAGTTGCGGCGCAGGGTATGACAAGAACCGGCAGGGTCTATACTCCGGAACATTTAGCTGAATCAAGTAAGCAGGCCTCTGGACGGCCTACCGAAACTGGGCTCGATGATCTCTGGAGGAAGATACAAGCAATGGAGTACTCAGTCATTGATCAACTGAATAAAACACCGGCACAGATCTCCATCCTAGCTCTGCTGCAAAGCTCCGATGCACATAAGAATGCCTTGTTGAAGATACTGAGTGAGGCATATGTACCCAGCAACATAACTGGAGGAGAAATGGCAAACATGGTAGGGCAAGTATTGGAGAGTCACAAAATCACTTTCCACGAAGATGAGCTGCCACCGGAAGGGCTAAGCCACAACAAAGCATTGCACATCACTGTGCAGTGCGAGGGTTATTTCATCACCAGAATTCTGATTGACGGAGGGTCCAGCCTCAACATTTTTCCCTTGGTGACTCTCAGAACATTGGGAAAGAGCCTGCATGAGATCAAGGATGGAGCCATCAATGTCAAAGCTTTCGATGGTTCCCAAAGGTCCACTATTGGGGAAATAAGTTTGTGTTTGCAAATAGGGCCGACTTGGTTCGACGTTGATTTTCAAGTGATATACATCCCAACATCTTACAACTTGCTATTAGGACGGCCATGGATTCATGCCGCTGGAGCTGTAGCATCAACCCTGCATCAGGCAGTGAAGTTTGAGTGGAATCACCATGAGATGATTATTCATGGCGACGGTAGCAATCCCATATACAGACGTCAGACCATCCCGACAATCGGAGGAAGAAGGAAGATAGGTGGAGAAACCTACCACCACATTGAGCGAGTCAACGCCATAGACAAAGACAAATGGTGGGACAACAGAATTGAAAGCATACTGAATTGGAGCGGGTATGAACCTGGCAAAGGACTTGGCAAAAACCTCCAAGGAATCGCTAAGCCTATTAAGCTCAAGAAGCATGGTACCACCTTCGGGTTGGGGTATGAGTATACCTGGGAAGAACTCAAGGACTGGTCGCCACCATGGCGCGGCCCTTACTTTCAATACCCCGTCTGGAGCAGACTACCGATACCCCGTCTGGAGCAGACTTTTCAACCAGCCGCAGTCATTTATGGGTCGAAAGAAGAGGAAGCATTAGCAGCAATGAGGAACTTGTTCCTGGAGGATGATAATATGGACTGTTGTGTCATTTTCGAGGAGGAAGGGGAGGAAGGCCCTTCCATACAAGCCGTGAGCCGAGGAGCACGCCTCAATAATTGGTACATCAGAACCACCAAGGCCCGAAAAGCTTCGGGGTAGCAAGGCTGAACAAAGCACCATGCATCATCTTTATTTTTCGCTAGCTGACTTTCTTTCCGCATTTTAATTTCGAAATAAGAGCTCCAATGTTAAAAACAATTACGAAATTTGTCAAAGCATTTCAGTTTCTTATAAATCTTTCTCTTATTACTTTTTATCATTTACTTTATTTTACACAACATTGCTATTACTTATCTTGATGAACCAACGATTGTGACATGCGACGAGACAACGCAACAAACGGATATAGACTCTGAAGAAGATGATATACCAGAAGAGATTGTTAAAGAAGTTGAGGATTTTGAGAATAGACCTAAGTCTAGCTTAGACGAAACAGAGGTTGTCAACTTGGGAGATGCAGAGAATGTCAAAGAAACGTGCATCAGTGTTCATCTGTCACCATCAGAGAAGAAAGAGTACACGGAATTTCTAAGGGAATATGAGGACATATTCGCCTGGTCGTATGATGATATGACCGGTCTCAGAACATCTACTGTAGCTCACAAACTGCCGACCGATCCGACATGTCCACCGGTAGAACAGAAGCTCAGAAAGTTCAAACCCGACATGAGTTTGAAAATCAAGGAAGAAGTTACCAAGCAAGTCAAAGACAAGGTTCTCAGGGTAGTAGAGTATCCAACATGGTTAGCCAACATCGTGCCAGTACCGAAGAAGGACGGGAAGGTTAGAGTCTGTGTCGACTACCGGGACCTCAACCGGGCCAGTCCAAAAGACGACTTCCCCTTGCCAAACATACACATTCTAATTGACAACTGTGCTAAGCATGAACTGCAGTCGTTCGTCGATTGTTTTGCTGGGTATCATCAGATATGGATGGATGAGGAAGACGCGGAGAAAATGGCTTTCATTAGGCCGTGGGGGATGTATTGTTACAAGATGATGCCGTTTGGGTTAAAGAATGCTGGGGCCACCTACATGAGGGCCATGACTACTATTTTCCATGACGTGATACACAAAGAGATCAAGGTGTATGTAGGCAACGTCATCATCAAATCCAAGAGAGCCACTGACCACATGGAAGATCTGAGAAATTTTTTCAACATACTGAGAAGGTACAATCTGAAGTTGAATCCTGCCAAGTGTGCATTCGGGGTTCCTGCTGGAAAGCTACTGGGGTTCATCGTAAGTCGTCGAGGAATAGAACTGGATCCGTCAAAAGTCAAAGCCATCCAAGAATTGCCACCACCAAAGAACAAGAAAGAGGTTATGAGTTTCTCGGGGAGGCTTAACTACATCAGTCGGTTCATAGCTCAGTCCACTATCATTTGTGAACCGATCTTTAAGATGTTAAAGAAGGACGCCGCTACCAAATGGACTGATGATTGTCAGAAAGCCTTCGATAGAATCAAAGAATACCTGTCAACGCTGCTAGTTTTGGTCCCGCCCGAACCAGGTAGACCCCTATTGCTCTACCTTGCGGTATTGGATGGAGCGTTCGGTTGTGTTCTGGGGAAACATGACAAAACGGGGAGAAAGGAGCAGGCCATCTACTACCTTATCAAGAAGTTCACCCCGTACGAGGCCCGGTATTCTCTATTAGAACGCAACTGTTGTGCTCTGACTTGGGTAGCTCAGAAACTGAGGCACTATTTCTGTGCCTATACTACTTATCTCATATCAAGAATGGATCCGCTGAAGTAGATCTTTCAAAAGCCCATGCCCACTGGCAAGCTGGCCAAGTGGCAGATCCTGTTGAGTGAATTTGACATTGTCTATGTGACTCAGAAAGCAATCAAGGGACATGCATTGGCGGATCATCTTGTTGAAAATCCCGTGGACGGAGAATACGAACCCCTAAAAACGTATTTTCCTGATGAGGAGGTATCCTTCATAGGAGAAGACATTGCAGAACCCTATGATGGTTGGAGAATGTTTTTCGATGGAGCAGCAAACTTCAAAGGAGTTGGCATAGGAGCAGTCCTAGTATCAGAAACCGGCCAGCATTATCCGGTGTCTGCCAAGCTCAGGTTCCCGTGCACCAACAACATGGCCGAGTACGAAGCCTGCATCTTAGGGCTCAAGCTGGCCATTGACATGAACATTCAGGAACTGCTAGTGATCAGGGATTCAGACTTGCTCGTACATCATATCCGAGAAGAATGGGCAACCAAGAATTCCAAGATACTCCCCTATCTGCATCATGTACAGGAGTTAAGGAAGAGATTCACAAAGACAGAGTTTAAGCATGTCCCCAGAGTACAGAATGAGTTTGCCGACGCATTGGCTACCCTAGCATCTATGATTCAGCATCTAGATAAGAACTTCATAGATCCCATTCTGGTGAAGATTCACGATCAGCCAACTTACTGTGCTCGTGTCGAGGAAGAAGCAGATAGAAAACCTTGGTTTCATGATATCAAGGAATATTTGGCAACAGGAGAATATCCAGAACTTGCAAACGCTACTCAGAAGCGCACACTTCGAAGGTTATCCAGTCACTCCTTTCACAGTGGAGGAATCCTGTATAGAAGGACTCTAGATTTGGGGTTGTTACGGTGTGTCGAAGCAAAGGAAGCATCCAGGCTATTGAAGGAAATTCATGCAGGGACTTGCGGTCCACATATGAACGGCTTTGGCTTAGCCAAGAAAATACTCCGAGCAGGTTATTTTTGGATGACTACGGAGACGGACTGCATCCAGTATGTCCGAAAGTGCCATCGCTGTCAGATACATGCAGACATGATAAAGGTGCCTCCAAATGAGCTTACTGCAATGAGCTCGCCATGGCCGTTCGCCGCTTGGGGAGTGGATGTTATCGGACCAATTGAACCTGCCATCAAACGGGCACATGTTTATCCTAGTAGCAATTGATTATTTCACCAAATGGGTTGAAGCAGCATCTTACAAAGTAGTGACCAAGAAAGTCGTGGCAGACTTTGTCCGCGACCGTATCATTTGTCGGCTCGGCATCCCAGAGTCAATCATTACTGATAATGGTTCCAATCTCAACAGTGACCTGATGAAAGCAATATGTGAAACATTCAAGATCAAACACAAGAATTCCATAGCTTACAGACCGCAGATGAATGGAGCTGTAGAAGCCGCCAACAAGAATATCAAGAAGATACTAAGGAAAATGATAGAGAAGCATAAGCAGTAGCATGAGAAGTTATCATTTGCTTTGTTGGGGTACCGTACCACAGTCCGCACATCGACCAGGGCAACTCCCTATATGCTGGTTTATGGTACAGAGGCGGTCATTCCCGCCGAGGTAGAAATTCCTTTCCTGAGGATCATATAGGAAGCAGAACTCGACGATGGAGAATGGGTAAAGAGTCGCTACGAGCAGTTAGCCCTCATAGATGGAAAAAGAATGAACGCAGTTTGTCATGGTCAACTTTATCAGAACAGAATGTCCAGAGCCTTCAACAAAAGAGTCAAGCCAAGATAATTCACACCAGGACAGCTGGTATTAAAGAAGATTTTTCCACATCAAGATGAGGCCAAAGGGAAATTCTCTCCCAACTTGCAGGGTCCGTACATGGTTCATCGGGTTCTAACAGGGGGAGCCCGTCATACTCACAGAAACTGGACGNCCGATCTTCATGATGTTGAAGAAGGATGCCGCCACCGAATGGACTGATGACTGCCACAAAACTTTCTATAGAATCAAGGAATACTTGTCAACGCCACCAGTCTTAGTCCCGCCTGAGCCAGGTAGACCTTTGCTACTCTACATCGCAGTGTTAGATGGTGTCTTCGGTTGCATCCTGGGGCAGCATGATGAGATAGGAAAGAAAGAACGGGCCATTTACTACCTCAGCAAAAATTTCACTCCATATGAGGCCCGGTATTCTCTGTTAGAACGCACCTGCTATGCTTTAACTTGGGTAGCCCAGAAGCTGAGGCACTACTTCTGTGCCTATACTACATATCTCATATCAAGGATGGATCCTTTGAAATACATCTTCCAAAAGCCCATGCCCTCTGGCAAGCTCGCCAAATGCCAAATCCTGTTGAGTGAATTCGACATTGTCTACGTAACTCAGAAAGCAATCAAGGGACAGGCACTAGTAGATCACCTTGCTGAAAACCCTGTATACGGAGAACATGAACCCCTGAAAACGTATTTTCCAGATAAAGAGGTATCATTCATAGGAGAAGATATTGTAGATTCCTATGATGGTTGGAGGATGTTCTTTGATGGAGCAGCAAATTTCAAAGGAGTTGGTATAGGAGCAGTCCTGGTATCAGAAACTGGCTGTCTGCCAAACTCAGATTCCCGTGCACCAACAACATGGCCGAGTACGAAGCCTGCATCTTAGGGCTCAAAATGGCCATTGACATAAACATCTAAAAGTTGCTGGTAATTGGGGACTCAGACCTACTCATACATCAGGTACGAGGAGAATGGACGACCAAGAATTCCAAGATACTCCCTTATCTGCACCATGTACAGGAGTTGAGAAAGAGGTTCACAAAGACAGAGTTCCAGCATGTTCCTAGAGTCCAGAATGAGTTTGCCGATGCATTAGCTACCCTGTCATCCATGATACAGCATCCAAATACGAACTTCATTGATCTTATTCCTGTGAAAATCCATAATCAGCCAGCTTACTATGCCCATGTTGAAGAAGAAGCAGACGGAAAGCCTTGGTTTCATGATATCAAGGAATATTTGGCAAAAAGAGAGTACCCAGAGCTTGCAAATCCTACTCAGAAACGCATACTTCGGAGATTGTCCAACAACTTCTTTCACAACGGAGGAATCCTATATAGGAGGACTCCCGATTTGGGATTACTGAGGTGCGTCGACGCAAAGGAGGCATCCAAGCTACTAGAGGAAATTCATGCTGGGACCTGCGGTCCGCATATGAATGGTTTTGTCTTAGCAAAGAAGATACTCCGAGCTGGTTACTTCTGGATGACTATGGAGACGGACTGCATCCAGTACGTTCGAAAATGCCACCGCTGTCAAGTACATGCAGACATGATAAAGGTACCTCCAAATGAGCTTAACACAACAAGCTCACCATGGCCGTTCGCCGCTTGGGGAATGGATGTTATTGGACCAATCGAACCTTCCGCTTACAACGGGCACAGATTCATCCTAGTGGCAATTGATTATTTTACCAAATGGGTTGAAGCAGCATCCTACAAAGTAGTGACTAAGAAAGTCGTGGCAGACTTTGTCCGCGACCGTATTGTTTGTCGATTCGGGATGCCAGAATCGATCATTACTGACAATGTCTCAAACCTCAACAGTGACTTAATGAAAGCTATGTGTGAAACTTTCAAAATCACACATAAGAATTCTACAGCCTACAGACCTCAAATGAACGGAGCCATAGAAACCGCCAACAAAAACATCAAAAAGATATTGAGGAAAATGATAGAGAAGCATAAGCAACGGCACGAAAAGCTATCATTTGCTCTATTGGGGTATCACACTACTATCCATACATCAACTGGGGCAACTCCCTATATGCTGGTTTATGGTACAAAAGTCGTCATTCCCGTCGAAGTAGAAATTGCTTCCTTGAGGATCATACAAGAAGCTGAGCTCGACGACGCAGAATGGGTGAGAAACCGCTGCGAGCAACTGGCTCTTATAGATGGGAAGAGAATGAATGCAGTTTGCCACGGTCAGCTTTATCAGAACAGAATGTCCAAAGCTTTCAACAAGAGAGTCAAGCCAAGACGGTTCACACCGGGACAGCTGGTGTTAAAGAAAAATTTTCCGCATCAAGATGAAGCCAAAGGGAAGTTCTCTCCCAATTGGCAGGGTCCATACATGGTTCATCGGGTTCTGACGGGAGGAGTCCTGATACTTGCAGAAATGGATGGAGAAGTTTGGCCAAAACCAATCAATTCGGATGCAGTCAAGCGCTGCTATGTAACCATTTATGATTTCCTTATATAATTTGAACTACATCTGACCTGATTCCCGTTTAAGAGGGGATACGTAGGCAGCCTTATGGGTTCGGTCACAATTCAATAAAATTTTCATTCCCCCCGCAATTGGAAACTGGGGCAGAATTTTGAGGAGGACCCTCAAAATTCCGAAGTAACTTCAGCCGATCGTCGCATGCAGCCGCCAGAAGTATCAACCCATTAAACTGGGGCAGAATTTTGACGAGGACCCTCAAAATTCCGGAACGAGAGAGGTTGCAATGTCCTGAACCACGTCACAGTTGTCGGTTCATCTAAAAACTATTTCTTAAATATATACTTATTTCATATCTTTAACAAATTCATGCATATTTACTATCGAATTTGCTTTGTTCAGCAATGCTACCCCCATGATACATACCGTGTCATAAGATAAGAGCCGAGCAGATCAAGCAAAGTCAGCGGGGACACAAACTAACTTTTCCCCTTTATAAAACTCACGATTTTCTTTGGATGCAGGCACCCAAGTCGCAAAATCATCGAATATATTATACACTCACACTGTTCAGGAATACAACTCTTAGAACCATCATACCTATTCACAGTTGCTATCCGCACATAATATCCCCAGCAGCCACAATATCACAATCAACCATCAGCTACCAGCTAAGAAAATTTTATTACTATTCGCCTTTCATCTCTTGCATAAGGCTACCATTCTGCCTTTCGAGACTAAGCTCTGTCTCCATCTGCATTCTTGCATTGAATAAGGCTACCATTCTGCCATTCGAGACTAAGCTTTGTCTCCATCTGCATTCTTGCATTGCATAAGGCTACCGTTCTGCCTTTCGAGACTAAGCTCTGTCTCCATCTGCATTCTTGCATTGCATAAGGCTACCATTCTGCCTTCCGAGGTTAAGCTCTACCTCCACCTGCATTTTCTGCATTGCATAAGGCTACTATTCTGCCTTCCGAGACTAAGCTCTGTCTCCATCTGCATTCTCTGCATTGCATAAGGCTACTATTCTGCCTTCCGAGGTTAAGCTCTACCTCCACCTGCATTTTCTGTATTGCATAAGGCTACTATTCTGCCTTCCGAGACTAAGCTCTGTCTCCATCTGCATTCTCTGAATTACATAAGGCTACTATTCTGCCTTCCGAGACTAAACTCTGTCTCCATCTGCATTTTCTTGCATTGCATAAGGCTACCATTATGCCTTCTGAGGTTAAGCTCTACCTCTATCTGCTTGGCTGAAATATCGCCACCTTTATTTAAATTACGCATCGGCTGAAATATCGCCACTTCATTTAAATTTTGCACGGCTAAAATATCGCCACTTCATTTATGTCTTGCATCGACTGAAAGATCGCCAAATCCTGCATTTCATGGGCTGAAAGATCGCCAAACTGTCCAAAGGCGTCATTGTTCGGAGGCACCATTTTCATAGCCCGAGAATACCATGCCATGGCCTGAGGACCCCATTTATCTTTCGCATATCATTATTCAAAGGCATCATAGTTCGGAGGCATCATTCTCATAGCCTGAGAACATCATTTCATAGCCTGCGAATCCTTTATTATACGCTTCATGGCCCAGGACGTCATGGTCTGAGGACGTCATCCTAACCGTCCAAAGACAGCATTCATGGTCCAACGGGAGCTTGCATCACGTTTAAATTTATGCACAATATATCTTCGTATTGCTCATTTGCAGGTAAACCGGCTAGCAACGGCCGTCTCAGCAGGAGCGATCCCGCTCCAATTCCCGTAGCATATTAGATTCTGACCATCTTTCCCGACCTGAACATCGCGTCCCTTTTTCGGAAATCTCCATCGGCATGTTTCGCTGACGGATCCTGAACTACATATGGCCTGATTCCTGTAAGACCAGGGATATGTAGGCAGCTCAGGAACCAGATCTTGGTCAAAACTCTTCAACTTGTTTCGTTCGGTCAAATTGGCCATCATATCTTTACCCGACAACTCTTTCATCCTTCCCGGGTAAAGAGGGGCAGCTGTTGATACCCAATTTTTCCCTATATAATTTTTATATACAAAAAATACTCTAAAAAATAGCATATATATGCATATATAAGCATATCTAAGTGTTTTGGAATTTTTCCTAATTTTTAAAGATTTTTAAAATTAATTTATTGTCCATTTTAGCAGTACAAAAATCAATAATTATTCCTCAAATTATCTTTTTGGTGACTAATTTATTTTATCCTCATATTTATACCAAAATATAGCTAAGGTAATTTTTGCACATTTTTTACAAATTTATGGAGTATTTTAAAATTAAATTGCACATAATTGCAATTCTAGCCTATTTTAAGATTAATTCCGTTTATAATTATAAATTTTGATTCCAGTATTTTTAATTTAATATTTACATATTAGTAATTAATTTAGTACTTTTAATTTGTTTCCAGAAATTGTTTTACTATTTTTATAAAATAAAAAGGGGAAAATGGCTATTTAAATACTAGCCCTAATCATTTCAATTTTAGCCTAAATTAGCCCCCCAATTAAACCAAATTTAAAACCCCATTACCCGGCCCAAACCCTAAGTTCACCCGACCCACGACCCACTCAAATAACCCGCCCGGACCTTTTCTTTTAATCCCAGCCGTTGATCTAACAGATCAACGGCTCACACTCACTCTTTCCTTTTTAATTGATCAACCCCACCAACCCTAACTCATTTTTCAATTATCCGCCGCCCCTGAAACCCTCCTCTCTCTCAAACCCTCTCAAACCTTCTCTAACCCTAGCCACCTCCGCCCTAAAATCCACCGGAATCCATGGCGTTCCAGGCCGTGGATGACTTGTGCTCACCCTTTCTCACCATTATACCTAAGCCGTTCGATGATTTGAAGCCCGCCTATGATGGTTCTCTTCAATACCTTCTCAGATTTGTAGATCTGTGGCTTCTCCGGCCATTACTCCGTCGTATTCAGGCAATATGAGTCTTTTCGACTCAAGATCTGACTTTCCTCAAGACCTTTCTCATTTCTAGGGTTTTCTCTACAACCCTAAGTTGTTCGAGGTTCTTTACTTGCTTATTCTCTTAGATCTGAAACATGTCTGGGCTCTATTTGACATTTTTAAGGTTTTCCCCAAATTTCTTTTTTAAAAATCGTTCAATTTCAATTTTAGGGTTTCCGAAAAGTTCCTTCAAATATCTTTCTGATTCTTCCTGTTCTTTCTTTACGTATGTTTGTCTGTGTTATGCTCGTATGTTTTCCTTTTACTACGCATGAGTTCGCTCTCTTTTTTCTTTTCTATTATGCATGACTCGTCTATTTTCGTTGTTATTCCTGTACTCGTATGATAATCCGTGTTGTTTTCCTTAGGCTTTGCTATATGTGTTTATGGTTGAGTTCTTTGGTTTTGTTCACATTACTGAACTCTATTTGCGTTCCTGTTAAGCATATTTCATCTACTTCGTCTAAGACTCGTATCATCTCTTTCTTCTGAAACCTGTTTAAATTCCAAGTTTTCTCAAGCATGTTCTCATGACTTTGAATCAGTGTTCTTTCTATCGTATGTGTTCGTCTCTCGTTAAGTCTTTGGAAAAGACTTCTAAGCCTCTTTCAAAGACCTGTTTTCTCACCTCTATTGTCTGACTCAATTTTAAACCCTAGGATTTGGGGGTTTTCTTTGGGTAAATGGTATTAGGGTTCCACGTTGGGACCCTAGGCTTTCAGACTCACAATGAGTCTGTAACTGAACTTGAATCTCTTTTTGCTTGTAACTCCAAGGCTTTCAATGATAGACTATTTTTCCTAAATAACTTGACAGTTCCTTTTGTTTGATCTGTATGCTTTATATATGAGTGAATCCCTCTTTCAAAAAGGTTTTCACCATCTAAGTGATTGATTCTGAAATCCCTTTAATAAGGCTGATGGATTGTCATTGATTTTTCTTTGATTGAATCTCCTTTACCTTTCTTGACTTGATCCAGTCAAATTGAACTTGTAATTTTGGTGTCAGGACTGTTTGATTGATTCCCTTGCCATATTTGGCACAAACCGTGTACTATGGATTGTTTTACTTAAATAAGTTCTGTGTATTTACCTCTTTTGTGCTACTTTGAAAGGTTTTAAGTAAAACTTCTTTCCTTAACTGGTTTTTACCCGTTGGAATCAGAATCCCTTAACCAAAGGGAGACTGATTTCAATAATATTTCCTTGCCTTTCTTGCTTGCTTTCTGCACTATAAAAGGGACCTTACCTTGCATCTTACCAGAACATCTTACGATTTCTTTCTTCACACAACCCTCACACAACTAGTCTTTAAAATACTGGCACACTTGTAATTCTGTTTTGAATTCAATACTCTGCTTGCGATCTTTTGGAACTGCTTTGCTTGCAATTTGGCTTTTCAAGACTACTGTTTTTTACTTATTTCTTCTGAAACTGGTATGTTCTGATTTAATTTTTTGCCTCACCTCTATGTGTCTACTTTATAGTTTCAGCATTCTTGTTCACTTTACTGTGCATGTTCAGTGATTAAATTGTGTATGTTCTTTCCCTGCATTTATTTCTATTGTGAATCCCCACCCCCTATCTTCCTCTATGTGTCTGAGTTAAGGTTTTGGCCTGGCAGTATCCAAGTTACTGCTCAGGCCTGAACTTGATCTTCAATAGATCCTAACTCCTAAGATGTGGCTAACAGGCTGGTCAGGGGTGTGCCAGCATTCCCAATTGTTGGGCATGACCACCAACCTTCCATGGCCTTCCTAATTCACTCTCTATGCACCTATACTTACTCTTAGACTCTAAGTTCTGCCCCCCTCCTATGAGCCTTGCTTTGGGACCTTGAGTTCCCTCTAAACTGGGACATTTGAGGGCTGGCCCTTCCACACTGCACCATAATCTTAATTCTACAATGTAATTGGGTGTAAGCATTGCCTGGAGTTCATGAAGCTCCTTGGAACTTTGACACACCCAAAGGATGAGAAAGGCTTTTGAAATCTGATCCTGGAAGTTGGTTTATCTCATATTATTGGACTTTGAGTCTGAATTAGGCTGTTTGGTTGTAGCTGGAACTTCTGATGTAATTTTACTTTTCTTTCTTTTGATTCATTCGGGTCTGTAATAATTTGTAATAACTATTGGGGATGGTTAGTGGAAAGGGATGGGGATGAATGTGTGAAAAAGAGTAGAAAACATGCCTATAGGTTATTTATTTCTGCATTCTCATCTTAGAAAACATGCCTATAGGTTATTTATTTCCGCATTCTCATCTTAGAAAACATACCTATAGGTTTTTTATTTCTGCATTCTCATTCTAGAAATCATGCCTATAGGTTATTTCTGTATTCTCATTCTAGAACTCATGCCTATAAGTTTTCTGCACTTCTGCATATACATGTCATTAGGCAAACAATCGTAGGCTTAATAATAATCAATTTCATTCTAGAGACCATGCCTATAGGACTCTTGCATCTCTTTAATCGTTTTAAAACCAATAACGCTTAAAAATCATGCCTATTGGAATAATCAACTGAATTAGCTTCGAATCTGAAACCAGTCATAAGGTCGTTTAAAAACCTGTAGATCTTTTGTTTATAACACTAGTGATCCCTTTCTTTAAAAATCAGTACGCTCTGTTAGATACCTTGCCTATAGGTCTCACTTAGGCAAACCATTAGGTAATTAATTAACTGTGTCATCTTTGATAACTACAACTAGACAAGGCTAGTTCGGACTCCTCATCTGAGAAATATGTGATAAATCAACCTGTCCTAACGCTTTTAAATTTAATTTAGACCACAACCAGTATTTGAAGTCATGCTATACAATCTGCTCTTTTAAGTGAGGAGGCCTATTTGAGCCTTAATTGCTATTTGCTCTTCCCCTAACTGCTTATGTGTTCTTGTTTGTCGCTTTATACCTTTTATCCTTTTAAACTCTGAAAAGCCCCAATTCCCTTCCCTTTTAGGATTAGTAGTCTCAATGCCTCCGAGACTGATAGGATCGGGACGGGTAATAGCATGCAATAAGTAACGATACTATTCCGCGCTTTAATACCTTAAACGGGGTGGGAAAGGGTAGACATGGAGATGGTGATAACACCACGCGTATAATTGGTTACCGGGTGTTGCGTGGATGATCCATATTATTTATAAACCTAGGATCCCCCTCCCTCCATATGTGCTTACGTCAGTTTTACAGTTCTTTAAACTTTGTATTTCACTTTAATTCAAACCTCTTTGGAATTTCCAGCACTATTTTCTTTTTAAACTTCCGCCCATTTTACTTCTTTGTCTGATTATTTGCATTCGTTACTTGACCCCCATTTTTTTGCACTTATACATTCTTTTAAACGAACATGAAACCATCTATTCCCTAACTTTAGCATGCTTATTTAACCTTTATACAATCCTACTTGTAATTGTTATGTGAAGTTGTGTTGTATATTTATTCGCTTTAAAGTCACAAATTATAGCATGGCCGGGAGCCACACTAGTAGATCTTGGGGGGTGCCTAACACCTTCCCCCTGGGATAATTTCAAGACCTTACCCGTTCTTTTCTTTGTTTTACTCCTTGGTGTCCTAATGCACTCAATCATTAGGTGGCGACTCTTCTAAATCTCAAAACCCAAATTCCCAAAAGGAATAGAGTTGTCCGCCCAAATATCGTAAACCCGATTTCGCCTTTAGAAAAAGGGGGCATCGACAGCTGGTTGCAATATCTCTTGAGATGAGCAATAGGATCACCGTGTCCATCATAATTCTCAAATTTTGGGGTTTTGAATCCCATGGGTAGATGCACATGAGGAACATGCACAAGTCGGCATAAGACACACTTTTCTGTCCACTCAGGCCTTGTATGCTTTTGAGACTCTGTTCCATACTCCTCATCTTTCTCGCAATCTCTTTTTGCTCAGGAGTTTAGTGGTCTTTTCTTGCCCCGCAGTGAATTCATACCGGGGTGGCTGCGAGTAAGTATAAGTGGGAAATTGTGGAGGTTCCATCGGGAAGGAGGGTGTTTGGAAGGTGAAAGCTGTTGGGTCAAAACTGGGCCTGGGCAATGTAGGCTGTGCCGTGGCCGAGCAAGGTGGAGCGGTGAAGATATTTGAAGCTGCACCGGACATTAACACCTGGGGGCGAACCTCAGAAGGTGTTCCCACAAAATGAGGGGAGATAGTTGGGTGTCCTAGTGGTGTATTTGGGTGACTGGTCGGGACAGTGGAGGTACCGCTTGCTCTAGGAAAGAGTTCGGGGAATCCCGGGGTTGCGTTTGGTGACTCCCTTCCATTTGCCCAAGCGTCCCACATTTCCATAACCCGGAGACGCAGGATTTTGTTTTCTTCGGTAGCTGCCGATTCTGAGGCCGGGATGCCTGAGATTGGACTATCATCCATGATGGGAATTATTGGCAGAGTCATTTCTGAAGACATTTCGATGCTCGCTTTTGATCTCGTAAAGTATGGGTGCGAAGCCAGGTTACCACAAAAACCAACCATCGTTCTATAAAAACCTGGACTGGTTATTAACAGCAGCAAATGGTTATTTTGAAACAAATGACAGATAGGTAATCGCACGTAAGGGGTATGATGTACCTATACAGTTAAATGTATTTCTACATGTTTTGCAACAGTTGCATGCTTCATCCCGGCTTTCCTTATTCTTCCCCATTTTTCTTCTTTCCACTTCCACTCTTCCCTTTTCATCTCTCTTTTTGTTTTTCTTTTCTTTTCTTCTCTTGCCCTTTTTTCTCTCATTTTTTTTCATTTTCTTTTCTTATTGGAGCTATTCACAAAATTATGTCCGGATCCGATGAGGATTGCCTACGTATCACGACGCCGCGTGAATCAGATCATTACGTAGTTCAAGAAAATAATAGCGAAAAGTAAGGAAACAATTTTTTTTTTTGGGAAGTTTTGATTTTTCATTAATAAAACTTCTATTACAAAAGATTTCAAACTACTCATTTTCTTGGAATGAAAAACTACCAACAGACTCAAAATAAACCAAAACACAGACTCGATACATGCAAAATCAGGAATACATTAAAGCTTCAACTCCCGAGGCTCGCGGGGCATCATTCAGCCTCTCCACGGGCCTATGTGCGAGACCCCCTTATAGCCGCTCCAAATCGCTCATTATCTGGCGGACGAATGTCATCACTGCAGCGAAGAAGGTGGTCCGGGTCATATCCTCACATGCTTGGCATTTTGCGACAATGTAGTCAGCAATAGCCCTAATCCTTTCTCGAATCCTACCCTTTTCCTGAAGTAGCCGCCCGATTTGCTGATTTCGGGCTTCTAACACTTGAGAGTCGTGAAGGTGTTAATTTTGCAATTGTTGTATTCCTTCCTCCATCTGAGCCATCAAATCATAACAGTGTTCCCTATCAGCTTTGAAATCTTTAGCCTGCTTGGCTGCCTCATTCTCAAGAGTAGTTACCTTTCCTCTCAAGCTGGTGATTGTCCCTTCATACTTTCTCTTCATTTGTTGCACAAACTGTGTCCGACCTTTTGCATTTTCCGCTAATTGAGCCCGGGCGTTTGCTAGACTGGCCTCAGACTTTTCTAGGTCATCTTGACACTCAAGGGCTTTCTTTTTCAGACTGCTTATAAGCCTTTCATCCGCTCGGCTTCTTTCTGGGTTTCTAGCAGCTATTTTCATCTTCCGGATTTGAGCTTTGAGGGCTTCATTTTCTTGAGTTAGTTTTTTCTTTTCTTCCTCATTTGCGGCAGCTTGGATACTTTTGGCAAATTCGAGGTCTCTGATTTGTCCTTCCAACTTACCAATTCTAGCCCTGTAGCTTTCTTCTTTTGCCAACCAGCCCCATTGCTCTTGCGAATCGTGAGTGAATTGTTGCACGTGGGCTCTCTTAGCAGGTCCTTGAGGAATCTAGAATCTTTTACCGAACCAAACAATGTACTTGGGGTCCACTTCACCTCTAGCTAGATCTCGCACCATGGTCTTAGGTTCAAGAAATCTACATTCATTCCATACCTGGCGAATTCTTCCCTCCGGAAATACGGCTTTTGGGCCCAATTCAATGACATGTTTACTCAAATCTTCATCATTGGGGACGGTTTGAAATCTTCCTAATTGACGCAAAACCCTGTGGGGAGCATAAGGCTGGATGCTGCGGATGCCCATCAAGAGGAGATAACACACTTCAGCCGACATGTATACTGCTTCGATGACAGGAAGCCATCCGAATGCCCACTCAATTTTATCGGCGGTCAAGGGGTTCAAATGTGCAAGCCAAGCTTCAGTACCCTCGGAGAATTCAATACCCACTACTCGGCTTTCAAATTCTTCAATGCAACTTATACCGGTCATACCATAATTCATATATCCAACCCGGTGGCAGAGATGTTCCTGCATCCATAATTGTAATAACAGATTGCAGCCTTGGAAGAACTTTCCCCCTTCCCGACAGATAGTCAAGGCTCGGTAAATTTCAGATAAGATCAGAGGAACCACAGTGCTGTTGGCCTTCTTGATTGCAACATCGATCATTCCTACGAGACCCATCTCTATATTACCATCTTTTCACGGACAGACTACAACACCCAAGAATGCTACCATAAAAGCCAAACCCCGCCTTGCCTCCCATTTGTCTTTATTTCCGGCGTGGGTCAAACCAGTGTTTGGTTCTTCAAAACCTCGGGGGTTACCGTAGCGTTGATACAAGAATTGGAGAGTGCAATACCCTTCAGATAAGTTTCCATCCTGAATATCCCGACTAATACTCTGCAGATCCAGAAATCTGTGGGGAGATACCGGTCTTGGTGACAATAGATATCGACTTCTAAGGTTTCCATTAAGGCCCGCATAACCCGCAACCTCCTCCAGTGTAGGTGTGAGCTCAAAGTCAGAGAAACGGAACACATTGCGAGTTAGGTCCCAAAAAGGTATTAAAGCTTCAATTACGTCCAACCTTGGCTTGACGTTCAATAGTCCGACGAGGCCTCCCAGAACCTTTACCACTGTTTCTCTACTGCCTTTTCCTAGATCATTCCACCACATGTGGAGCTTTAAGGGGATCTCTTTAAGGACTGTGAAGGGTTCAATTTCATTTGTGCTCATCCTGCACATTTATTAAGGTGATTTAATAACTTATTTTGACCCAAAAGAGTAACACCATTTTTAAAATTTTACTTCAAAAAATAAAACCTGGTTTTGCTGATACGACCTTTCAGCACTTCGGGGAAGAAGATTTTACGGCTGTGCCTGCTAACCGTTAAAAAATGACCCAATGTGGCTGTTCTTGCAAAAATAGCCTTCCGACGCCCTTTTGGGGACATTCGGCTTATCTTAAACAAGAACGGCTTCACCCTGTTTATTGATGACAAAGAATAAAATTTTTGTTGTTTTTGGGCTATTTTTGAAAAAGGGGAGTTGGACCGATGGGGGTTGCTTACGTATCCCACATCCGGTGAGAATCAAACTGGCGTAGTTCGGTCAGTTTTGACGGAACATGAGAAACATGGCACTTGAAGATTTTGGGCTCATTTTGAAATGACTTTTCTTTTTTCAGAATTTCGGCAGAGTTTCAGAATTTTCTAAATACCTTCCTCTCACTCTTGTTTTTGATTTTTCTTTTTTCCTTTTTTTTCTTTTTTTGATTTTCTTTCCCTATTCTAGAAGTCAGTCAACATGCAAGCCGAATCAAACAAATGCGCAAGTAGCATGTAAGATGCATCAGGATGGTCTTTTTAATTTGGGTACACCTGTCCTAAACGGACCCAACCCCTGTGTTGAGTCCCTAAGGTCAAATGCACGTGATGCAAACAAACGTACCTACTAGGGATCCGGCATGAGGCTATGTTATTCTAGGTTTAAAACCTGGGTGTATTGTTCTAGACCTGGCTTGCCCGAGCGGACAGCTCGAGCCGGGGGGGAGGGGGGGGGGGCAGCGTACCGGGAATACAGAAGCTTCACCGGCTTTGCAACTTGTCCGAACCTTGTTCTAAAATTAGGATATGACTCTAACAGAAAAGCAGTCACACGAAGTGCACACTTCCCAGATGATTTAGAAGGCTCAGGGAGAAGAAGGGTTTCGTAGCAACTTATATACAGTCCAAACAATATCAAAGCGGCAAAAGCGAAATTTAGCACATTAGGCTCAACATGTAAAAATCAGATAAAACAAGCCAACTATAATAGTTATTCTAAGCTCGAATTCTTAATCCCTGAACCGAAGTTTTGGGTATGGATCCCCAGCAGAGTCGCAAGAGCTGTCACACCTCCTTTTTTACACACCCGAAGGTAGTACAAGGGAGTTTTTCCAATTTAAGTGACATTATTCGAAATGAGATTATTTATTCAATTTTTGTTTAGAGTCGCCACTTGGGATAGGTTTGTTTCTGGTGTCCCAAGTCACTGGGGGAATAAGGAATTCTGTTAACCCGGGGGAAGGTGTTAGGCACCCCCGGATTCCGTGGTTCTAGCACGGTCGCTTAAACCATTACAATTATCCTATTACCTGATTTTAATACATGTTTTAGCTTATGTGCCATTTTACTTATTAACCGCTTTTGATTGTTTTAAAGAAAATTTAACGTTGTTTAAAACATGTCTTTGGATCGCGCCACATGAAATGCACCCGCAATCCGAAACACATTTTATTCAACGTCATTGAGATTTGGATTTGGGTCACATGAAATGCACACCCGATTTTAGGAAGGTAATATTATTAAAATAACGCGCCTAAAGCAACTACGCGTTTTTAACTTTGCGAGGGCCATGAAAATTTGCTAAATGGCACGCCTCAAATTCTAAAGATTTTAAAAGAAATGATTAAGTGAGGGCCGCGCCTTTGAGATTTTATTTGGCGCGGCACACCTCAATTCCGTTTTTTAAAGGATATTCAAGATAAAATTCGGAGGGCCATAACTATTTGTGATCTACTATGGCTCACCTCAAATCTAATTAATTAATTAATGGGGCAAATGGTAAAGGTCACCACTTCTTAAGCTAAATGTCAGACCTCATTTTAAACTAATGAACCAGGCTCGAGCTAGCCTTACGAAGAAGCAACTGCCTTTAAGAGGAAATGCCCAAACCGCATCTTTGCCTTACGCGAGGTTTCTGGCCCAAATTACACAAAGATTAAGGAGGAATCGAAGGGGTAACTTGAGTTCGAACCCCATGACAAGCATTTAAAGACCAAAGGCGATGGGAAGGGGTCGATATCGAACCCAACAAGCTGCATAAGGCAAATTGGCATTCAAACCTCCAAGCTTGGGCCTGGATGAGCCCAAGTCCTAACGAGAAATGGTAATTCAAAAGCTCAAACTCATAACAAATAATGAAGAGCCCAAGTTCTCAGATCCAAAAAAAAAAAAAACACAAAACTAAAATAAATGGCAATCCCCATTAAACCATGATATTACACTATAAAAAAAATCTTCATCCCTTTTTCATTAATTAATTCCCCAAATCAGTTAACTTACAACAGATTTACATGTTCCTTAAAGAAAATCAACGTATATATTTATCCCTTTTCAAGCCACCAATTCAATATTGGAATCCCGTTTTTTTTTTTAAAAAACACACACACCCCTAATTGAATATTAAAAGCTAATGCAACAACATATTTGAGGTGGAGGTTCAGATTATGGGAAGAATAATGACTAAGCTTAGAAATAACTTGAACTGAAGCAAACAAAACTGATGAAACACACATATATCAACATTTCAGCAAGGTTTGAATTGCAAAAAAAATAAAAATGAAAGAGTCAGAACCTCATAACTTCATCACACAAACTCCATATGAACTTAACACTATTCAGTAACATTGAGTCATTTAGCAAGCATCAACTCATGAATGAAACTTTACAAGCCTTGTGCCATGAAGTAATAAGCAATACTAAACAGAGTCCTTTGAAATCAACAAAAGGAAAACTGAGATGACACATGTTGTGTACGAAACTGAGAGAAATAAAAGGAAGTAAATT
Source organism: Nicotiana attenuata (assembly GCF_001879085.1). Classification (NCBI taxonomy): domain Eukaryota; kingdom Viridiplantae; phylum Streptophyta; class Magnoliopsida; order Solanales; family Solanaceae; genus Nicotiana; species Nicotiana attenuata. The sequence goes on from NW_017670666.1 coordinate 38,050, forward strand.
TCCATGACGAACAAATATTAAACTTCAAACACTCCTTAGATTCATATCCCAAGTTACATTTGAGTGCTGTCCATAGGGTGAGAGAATACCTGGATAATGAAGGAACAAAGAACAGAGGTAAGGAACTAGCAGTAACAGCAGCAACAATCAGCTTCAACAAACCAATTTGAACCAGAAATTTGAGATGGAATAATAGCAAGAAGCAACCCTAATCGAGTTTGGACTAAAGCAACTTCAAACCAAGCTTTCAAAACCCAATTCAAACCATTGTAACCCCCAGATGAAGCAGAAGATTGTTTCAGAAAATGAGAACCTTCAGATTCCAGGCCAGAGTTTAATGGAACAGTGTTTCTATCAAAGTTTTCAGCCGTTTTCTCTTTTTGGATTTTTTTAGCTCTTAAAATCTGAATTCAGCCTCAAGTAACAATGCCTTTATAGGCAAGTTACTAGGGCAGCAAATATACCAGGTTTTGCACTTTAGACCTTTCTTAATTTTCGAATTTGCTTAGAAGTCCCTCATTTTTTGACTTGCTAGCCAAGCTAGACTATTTTCAGCTTTCTAGGAAGCTTCCTCAGGTGGTTATTCACAGTGTCTCTAATTGAATTACCCCAATTACCCCTCAGCTACCCTGTTTTTACATTGAAATTCATGGGTCAAGCTGACCCAATACTCAAACCAGTCCAAACATGGATCAAAATGAACCGACTCAAAACAAACAACCTAATTTAAACAAGACCTGGGCTAATTCTTTTCTTTGGGCCCAGGTCTGAATCCACAATCCAGAAAAATGATGAGGCAGAAAAGCCTATGCACAAATTATGAATCAAAGATTCAATTACGACCCAAAATTAAAATTAAAAGAAAGAAAGAAATTAATCTAATTAAATAAACTAAAGAAGAAGCAATTAACACATAAATGAATTAACAGAAACACATGCAAAACAAATTGAGAAAAATAGAATAACAAAAAGAAGAAGGATATAAGAAAAATAAGAACAATGAAAAAGAGAAAAAAATACCGGAATGATTATCAGGACTAGGCAGACCACAGTTTGAGTCAAATCTTGATGAAATCTCCGATTTTTGGCCGAGATGGACCTTAATCGTGTGTTCTCAACTGAAAACACACGACTAAAGTCGATTTCGACCCCAAATCTTTAAAGCCTTGCCCATTTGATGTTTTTGGGATTAGGGCTCGATCCTCTGATCCAACATTCAAGCTGTTTGAGGGGGATTCGAGGGAAAGGGAGTAGATATTGGTGGAGAGGAGGTTGAGGAGATGATTTGGTGTTAATTTGGTGGTGAAAAAGAGTGGCGCTGCCGGGTTTTTGGGTGGTGGAAGTGGTGGCGGCTAGGGTTCCAGGTGTTTGGTCTCTGAGATGGCGTATTATGAGAGAGACGAGAGAACGGGGTAGGGGGGGCTTGTTTGGACAGTCTTATACTAAAGACTCCTGAGTTCCGGACCGTTGGATTAGTGAGATCCAACGGTTGTGATTGAATTTGCCCAATACGGGGTCGTTTGGACTTAAGGGGGGAACGGACCAGATAAAATGTGGGTCTGGGCCAGTTTTTTGGACGGGTTTAAGGCAAAAAGGTTTGGGCTTCGGGAATTTAATTCCGAAATTGTTACAACCCATATTCACATACGTTAGTTCATTCCATAAGGTCGTCGATGTAAATCCATGAAGAGATTATCTTTGAGATGATAAGAGATTAATCCTATTGGTCTTAAATGATACAAAGGTGTATAAGGGTGGTTAACAAGTATTAGAAGTTAAACGAATCAAGGATGTTGTCAGCCGTATTTTTGGGTGAACCTAGGGGTGCTTAATACTCTCAAGAGGTCGTATTTTAAGGTATATGAATCATAAAATATTCGTATCATAGTCTTGAAGTCAAACGAGTTATGAAACAAAAGTCGACAAGAGTTGTTGCAACTTAAGTTCATAGTTTTACTTAAACTTTAGGTCAAATGTTATTAAGCTTTTCTCCCAATATACTTGGAATTACGGGGTGATCTACCCACCAAATTGAAGATCTATGAGTCTAGTTTCCAACGCATTAAACCTTTTATCAATACGACATTGGAGTAGAGAGATATTTGCGTTTTCGCGAGACTGCGCCAAGCACCTCTCTATGGGACCCACTTAGGCGGTTTAAGACATTTGGATCTATATAGGACACCTCCAACCCGTTTTAAGTCATTTATTTTCACTATTTTCAGACCTTAGAACCCTAGGAACANTGAACTATGAGATGAAAGTGAAAGAAAGTGAAGAGTTAATGATTTATTCCCTTGCCGGGACGTTGTTGGTTATTGATGTTGTACCCTTGCCGGGTTTTTAATTGTTTGTTTGTGTACCCTTGTCGGGATGTTCATTATTGTTTTATTATTCCCTTGCCCTTGTTTGTGATTGTTGATTGGGTGAGGAAGAGTGTTAAAGCACGAAAGGTGATGCCGTGCATTGTTTGATTCTTGTGAGGAGAGAGTGTAAAGCACGAAGGGTGATGCCGTGCATTATTTGCTTATTGTGAGGAAAAGAGAGTAAAGCACGAAGGGTGATGCCGTGCCGCACGATGTGCTATTCCGTACCTATTCTGTTGATTACATGTGAGAAATGAGAGTAAAAGCACGAAGGGTGATGCCGTGTACGTTTGTTTATATTATTGCTTGGTGAGGATGAGAGTAAAAGCACGAAGGGTGATGCCGTGCACTTGTTGATGTCCGTTCCTTATTGTTGTATGTGTTGTGCCTTTCCTTTGTATTAGTCAATTTATATTTGAAACTGTTATCTCCCCACAGCATGCTTCCCCTCGTGTATTGTTTTACTTGTCTTGTATTTCGATTCCGCTGTATATACATAATTGCACGGGTTTATGTGGTAGTCCAGTCTAGCCTCGTCACTACTTCGCCGGGGTTAGGCTAGGCACTTACCAGCATATGAGGTCGGTTGTGCTGATACTACACTCTGTGCTATTTTGCACAGGTCCAGGTTTCGAGCAGCAGCAGTAGTAGTGGGGGAGCAGGCTTCATTTCAGTAAGACCCGAGGTAGCCTTGCAGGCATCCGCAGGCCCGACGTCTCCTCTATCCTTTGTTTTTATCTGTTATCTCATTGTATTCGAGACAAACAACTTATGTTCTCTTTCAGACGTTGTATGTAGTGTTCTTAGCAGTTCGTGAGTGCAGTGACACTAGTCTTGGGTAGAGAGTTTTGTTGAACTTTCCTCATTTCTATTCAGTTTTATAAAATGTTAAGACTTTCGCTTATTTTTGAATTCCGATGCTTTTGTATTGTGGTCGTAAATTGTTAAAAAGGATTAGATTATTAATGGACAAGTAGTTAAATTTGGCTTGCCTAGCTTTCATTAGTAGGCGCCATCACGACTCCCGAGGGTGGGAAATCCGGGTCGTGATAGATATATAGTATATTATATATTATATATTGGACATTATATATTTATATATGTGTATACAATATATTATAAATTAAAAAGTGTTTGTAATATATATATATATATATATATATATATATATATATATATATATATATGAATTCATTATATTTCAAAATACTTGATAGAAAATGTCAACGCAGCAGTGGTTGCTTTCTCTATTAATGGCTTAACAAGAATCTTGGACTTGAGATTGCTAATACTAGATATTCTGTTTGATTTTCTTTTAGGCAGTGAAAGCGAACAGGAAAGTAAGTGCTTCGACTTCTCCATTGCAACAACTATTGAAGTTATGAGGGGGAGAAATATTGATTAAATCAATCAAGAAATATAGATACATATTTTTATAGAGGATGCAACGTTGTGATACGATATTGGATTATAGTGGTAATGAAGCGAGATAGGATACGTTACAATATTTTATTCCCTTTTTATAGGGATTCTACCATATTTTAGGATTATACATTTATCACTTTTAAGTCGTAGAATATTAAATTCTATTTGCAGTGGTAGATTATGGAATATTTTTTGAATTCATAACAATTGTGAAAATTTCCCAATTTTTATTCCCGCTTGGTCCATAAGCAGAACTTTAAGTTTAATAAATATTTCTCCTTGCATGCCTCATGGGCAAAACTTTTAACTTTTAACCCTGGGCAAGCAGAGGTCAAAAGTTAAAGATCACCCCAAAAAGTTATATTTCTGCAATTTTTTGTAGTTTCATGCTGCTATAATTTTGGTTCCCGCTTAAGTAGTTTGTGCAAAAATAACCTTTTTAAGTTTAATAAATCCCTTTTTAATAATATCCTCCAACTTAGGTAGCTGCTTGTTGCAGGTATTGCAGTTTTATGGTGAGACTCAGTCTTATTCTAACCTAAGTTCTACCTTTTGTTTCTTTCACCGTAACAGATGACAAATACAGTGAGAGCTTAAACTTGTGGCAGCAAGGAGGGTTTAGACCTCCACCCATTTGAATGGCAACTCGGTCTCCACTGGTAGATCCACGTACGTAAACGCTATGCCACGCGGGTAAAGAGACAACATGAACCATCTGTTAGATATAAATTCAATGATGAAAAATAACATATTACTATAGCGCAGGATCACGAAAGATGAAAAGAAGGATTCAAGCAAATCTATCATTGAAGAACGTTAGAAGTAAAAAGAGGAAGGAGTAAATGAATCAAGGCAAAGATCTGCCAACGGAAGCAAGTAAGGAAGATTAATGATTGAAACGACATGACAACCAGGATGATTGATACAATGAAGGAAGGACCAAGATTTTCCGCTGCCCTGATTGCTGAAGATATGCGTCGAAAAAGGAAGGCTATCAATCCCATGAATCAAGGAACAATTTAAGGAGAACTTATGACAAATATCCTCTCGAAAAAGGAAACGATCGACAATTATAGATCGTCTATGGAAGCTCTGTACTTATTTTTGGAATGACTCACAACAGATTCAATTCCAAGGATCAATTCCCTTGGGACTGCAAATCCTTCAACGGTCTGCCAAAGATTCGCCAAGCCAAAAAGCTCAAGTATAAAATGAAGTATGTCAAGGGAGCAACATATACTTTGAACGAACCACTATTACTCTTTTTGTTCTACGCCAAACAAGCATTGTAGTTTACTCTAGATCTATTGTGTAAATAGTGAGAGAAGAAAGAGAGAAAAATACTAGTGAGGCATTGTATCAAAAAGCGAGAAGTGACATAGTGACTAAGCTATTGGTGCAAAGCTACATCAACTCTCTTGTATCAAGAAACTTCAAATACTGAAAGAGAACACCCTTGCAACCCAAGGGGACTGGACGTATGATTCACATTGAATTCAAACCAGTATAAAAATTCCGGTGTCTTTAATTTCTGTCTTTAGAAAATTTCAAGCTGTGATACCGCCAAAGAAATGTGGGATAAACTGAAAGTTACCGATGAAGGAACCAGCAAAGTGAAAGAAACTAGGATAAACCTGTTGGTTCATGATTATGAACTCTTCCAAATGAAAGAAGGAGAATCCATTGAGGAAATGTTTGCAAGATTTAGCAAGATCATTGGCGATCTGAAAGCCTTTGGTAAACCTTACTCAAGTGGTGATCAAGTTCGAAAAATCCTAAGAAGTTTGCCTACCACATGGCGGACAAAATTAATTGCACTCGAATCTCAAGATCTAGACAAACTTTCATATGATGAATCACGAGGAGATCTCATAGCATTTAAGAAAATCCATCTCAAGAAAACGCGTCAGGAAGAAAAGAAGAAAACAGTTGCTTTCAAAACTACAACTAAAGGACCTGAAAATGATATTGATGGCGATCCAGAAGCTCTTGAAAAAGAAATTGCCTTGGTGTCAAGAAACATGAATGGATTGATGAGAAGATACAAAATCACAAAAAAAGGGAAGGATGTCATCTAGACGAACCATGCAATACAATGAACAAGACAAAAATGATGAAAAATTCTTTGAATGTGGAAGGTATGGCCATGTTCAAGCTGAATGCCCAGATCTTAAAAGAAAAGTCTCTAGAGTGTTCAACAAAAATAAATCCTTTGAAAGCTGGAGTGATGAAGACAGCTCAAAACATGAGAAAATAGCAAACCTGTGCTTCATGACTATTCTGGAAAATGATATGAACAAATGTTTTGGTTACTGGACTGATGAAGACACATCAGATAATGAAAGTAAAGAAGACACTGAAAGCTGTTTCATGGCACGAGGTGAACAAAATGAGGTAAGACCCTATATCTGTGATAGATGTTGTCACACCTCCTTTTTTACACACCTGAAGGTAGTACAAAGGAGTTTTTCCAATTTAAGTGACATTACTCGAAATGAGATTATTTATTCAATTTTTGTTCAGAGTCGCCACTTGGGATAGGTTTGTTTCTGGTGTCCCAAGTCACCGGTTTATTTTAAATCCCAAATCGAGGAAAACTCGACTTTCCTTATGAAGTCTGCGAACCAGAAATTCTGAATAAGGAATTCTGTTAACCCGGGGGAAGGTGTTAGGCACCCCCGGATTCCGTGGTTCTAGCATGGTCGCTTAAACTATTACAATTAGCCTATTACCTGATTTTAATACATGTTTTAGCCTATGTGCCATTTTACTTATTAACCGCTTTTGATTGTTTTAAAGAAGATTTAATGTCGTTTAAAACATGTCTTTGGATCGCGCCACATGAAATGCACCCGTAATCCGAAACATATTTTATTCAACTTCATTGAGATTTGGATTTGGGTCACATGAAATGCACATCCGATTTTAGGAAGGTAATATTATTAAAATAACGCGCCTAAAGCAACTACGCATTTTTAACTTTGCGAGGGCCATGGAAATTTGCTAAATGGCATGCCTCAAATTCTAAGGATTTTAAAAGAAATGATTAAGTGAGGGTCGCGCATTTGAGATTTTATTTGGCGCGGCACACCTCAATTCCGTTTTTTAAAGGATATTCAAGCTAAAATTCGGAGGGCCATAACTATTTGTGATCTACTATGGCTCACCTCAAATCTAATTAATTAATTAATGGGGAAAATGGTAAAGGTCACCACTTCTTAAGCTAAATGTCAGATCTCATTTTAAACTAATGAACCAGGCTCGAGCTAGCCTTACGAATAAGCAACTGCCTTTAAGAGGAAAGGTCCAAACCGCATCTTTGCCTTACGCGAGGTTTCTGGCCCAAATTACACAAAGATTAAGGAGGAATCGAAGGGGTAACTTGAGTTCGAACCCCATGACAAGCATTTAAAGGCCAAAGGCGATGGGAAGGGGTCGATATCGAACCCAACCAGCTGCATAAGGCAAATTGGCATTCAAACCTCCAAGCTTGGGCCTGGATGGGCCCAAGTCCTAACGAGTAATGGTAATTCAAAAGCCCAAACTCATAACAAATAATGAAGATCCTAAGTTCTCAGATCCAAAAAAAATACACAAAACTAAAACAAATGGCAATCCCCATTAAACCATGATATTACACTATAAAAAAAAACCTTCATCCCTCATTAATTAATTCCCCAAATCAGTTAACTTACAACAGATTTACATGTTCCTTAAAGAAAATCAAAGTATATATTTATCCCTTTTCAAGCCACCAATTCAATATTGGAATCCCGTTTTTTTAAAAAAAAAACACACACCCCTATTTGAATATTAAAAGCTAATGCAACAACATATTTGAGATGGAGGTTCAGATTATGGGAAGAATAATGACTAAGCTTAGAAATGACTTGAACTGAAGCAAACAAAACTGGTGAAACACACATATATCAACATTTCAGCAAGGTTTGAATTGCAAAAAAAAAATAAAAATGAAATAGTCACAACCTCATAACTTCATCACACAAACTCCATATGAACTTAACACTATTCAGTAACATTGAGTCATTTAGCAAGCATCAACTCATGAATGAAACTTTACAAGCCTTGTTCCATGAAGTAATAAGCAATACTAAACAGAGTCCTTTGAAATCAACAAAAGAAAAACTGAAATGACACATGTTGTGTATGAAACTGAGAGAAATAAAAGGATGTAAATTTCCATGACGAACAAATATTAAACTTCAAACACTCCTTAGATTCATATCCCAAGTTACATTTGAGTGCTGTCCATAGGGTGAGAGAATACCTGGATAATGAAGGAACAAAGAACACAAGTAAGGAACTAGCAGTAACAACAACAACAATCAGCTTCAGCAAACCAATTTGAACCAGAAATTTGAGATGGAATAATAGCAAGAAGCAACCCCAATCAAGTTTGGACTAAAGCAACTTCAAACCAAGCTTTCAAAACCCAATTCAAACCATTGTAACCCCAGATGAAGCAGAAGATTGTTTCAGAAAAATGAGAATCTTCAGATTCCAGGCCAGAGTTTAATGGAACAGCGTTTCTATCAAAATTTTCAGCCGTTTTCTCTTTTTGGATATTTTTAGCTCCTAAAATCTGAATTCAGCCTCAAGTAACAATGCCTTTATAGGCAAGTTACTAGGGCAGCAAATATAAGCCAGGTTTTGCACTTTAGACCTTTCTTAATTTTCGAATTTGCTTAGAAGTCTCTCATTTTCTGACTTGCTAGCCAAGCTAGACTATTTTCAGCTTTCTAGGAAGCTTCCTCAGGTGGTTATTCACAGATTCTCTAATTGAATTACCCCAATTACCCCTCAGCTACCCTGTTTTTACATTGAAATTCATGGGTCAAGCTGACCCAATATTCAAACCAGTCCAAACATGGATCAAAATGACCCGACTCAAAACAAACAACCTAATTTAAACAAGACCTGGGCTAATTCTTTTCTTTGGGCCCAGGTCTGAATCCACAATCCAGAAAAATGTTGAGCAGAAAAGCCTATGCAAAAATTATGAATCAAAGATTCAATTACGACCCAAAATTAAAATTAAAAGAAAGAAAGAAATTAAGCTAATCAAATAAACTAAAGAAGAAGCAGTTAACACTTAAATGAATTAACAGAAACACATGCAAAACAAATCGAGAAAAATAGAATAACAAAAAGAAGAAGGATATAAGAAAAATAAGAACAATGAAAAAGAGAAAAAAAATACCGGAATGATTATCAGGACTAGGCAGACCACAGTTTGAGTCAAATCTTGATGAAATCTCCGATTTCTGGCCGAGATGGACCTTAATCGTGTGTCTCAACTGAAAACACACGACTAAAGTCGGTTTCGACCCCAAATCTTTAAAGCCTTGCCCATTTGATGTTTTTGGGATTAGGGCTCGATCCTCTGATCCAACATTCGAGCAGTTTGAGGGGGATTCGAGGGAAAAGGAGTAGAGATTGGTGAAGAGGACGTTGAGGAGATGATTTGGTGATAATTTGGTGGTGAAAAAGAGTGGCGCCGCCGCGTTTCTGGGTGGTGGAAGTGGCGGCGGCTAGGGTTCCAGGTGTTTGGTCTCTGAGATGGGGTGTTATGAGAGAGACGAGAGAACGGGGTAGGGGGCTTGTTTGGACAGTCTTATACTAAAGACTCCTGAGTTCCGGACCGTTGGATTAGTGAGATCCAACGGTTGTGATTAAATTCGCCCAATACGGGGTCGTTTGGACTTAAGGGGGGAACGGACCAGATAAAATGTGGGTCTGGGCCGATTTTTTGGACGGGTTTAAGGCAAAAAGGTTTGGGCTTGGGGAATTTAATTCCGAAATGGCCCAAATCTAGACTTCTTTTATTTCCCTTTTCAATTCCTTTTTATTTCTTCTTTTCTTTTTCTTTTCAAATTAAAACAAAACCAAAATTAAACCTTAAAACTAAATTAATTTACCAAAATAAGCTAATTTATCCCTCATAGTATTTATAAAAATTAATTAAGTCCTAAACTAAGAGAAAACTATAACAATTTCGAAACTATTTTATTATTTCTTTCATTTTGTAACATTAATTAACTAATTATCTTAAAAATAGAAAATTGGATCCTAAATGCAAATGCAATGTATTTTTTTATATTTTTATGAACTAAATAAATTAAACATGCACACAAAAATGCAAACAAACACAAAATCATGTAATAATTCCTAAAAATCAAATAATTAAAAGAAAAATCCTAATTTTTAGGGATTCTGTAGGAGTAATTCATGCGAGGTAAAAATCACGTGTTCACACTTGCCCCTCTTTGCTCGGAGACACGAAGGGTTTTCGGGCAAAGATAAAATGAGAAATTATGAGGGATTTTTGCCCATTTGAAATTCCATGAGAAGAATTTTTGAAAAGTGTCTGACCGAACCTTACTTCAGAGGTTGTCTACATATCCTTGGCTATAAAGGAATCAGGTCAGTGTAGTTTTGGAAGTTTTGGTAGCTGGGACTACCGGGAGCTGTGATTTCACTGTTGCTGCTGCGCTACTTCTTGCTGACCTCTTTATTACACCAAAAAGGAAAATCAAAAAGCTAAGCTAGCTAGGCCTATCAACTACGAGTTACAAGATTCCTATCTATAAATCTCTTGAAGCTTGATCTTGAGTCTTAGCTGATTTTGCTGTGGACTCCGATCTGAATCTTGATGCTCGCAAGTTGCAGGTGCTGTTTCTTTCTTCGGCATTTGGATCAAAGCGGGACATGCGAAGCTTGTAACTTCAATCAAATTTTGAGCAGTCCGCATCTATGTCTGCTTCAGCACTTTGAATTCACTTCTGTTTTGTTCTTTTTTCTTCTTTTCTTTATTTTGGATTGAGACTCATTTCTTTTGGTCATATCAAATCCTGTGCCTCGAGGTCAAACCTGCTCAGACACCAAAACAAACAAACGAACGAAATTTTTCTGCCCCAGTTTTCACTGGGAAAATTTCGTGAGTTATTTGTGACAAAAGTCTGAACTTATTCTCTCTCTCTCTCTCTCTCTCTCTCTCTCTCTCTCTCTCTCTTTTTTGAAAGCAATAAAATAAGGACTGGAGTGTTTAGGAGGAAAGATCAGGGAATGGAGCNGTATGCATTTTTGTTATAGATATTATGGGTATGTCGGGGCCCTGTTCCGGCTATGTTGCAACACTTATGTTCCTTTAGAGGCTCATAGACAGGTGTCGACTCATGTATAGTTTGGTAGGCCTTGTCGGCTGGTTTTTGTTGTATAGTCTCTCATGGTAGTGTGGTAGCTCGTACCGTATATATAGTTTCTTGATTGTCTAGTCATCCCATGTTATGTATGTTCATGCTATCATATTTTATTGTTGGTTGTCCATGACCCATGTCCACCATTTATATTGATTTCGTCAGCCCTAAAAGATAATAAAGAAGGTTAGATAAAATGTATGTTGGTACTCGGTAAGTATGGCCGGGTGCTAGTCATGGCCCTCCGTTTGGGTCGTGACAGAAATGGCCTAAATCTAGACTTCTTTTATTTCCCTTTTCAATTCCTTTTTATTTCTTCTTTTCTTTTTCTTTTCAAATTAAATCAAAACCAAAATTAAACCTTAAAACTAAATTAATTTACCAAAATAAGCTAATTTATCCCTCATAGTATTTATAAAAATTAATTAAGTCCTAAACTAAGAGAAAACTATAACAATTTCGAAAATTAAAGAGTAAAAATGCAAGAATGAACTATTTTGTTATTTTCTTTCATTTTGTAACATTAATTAACTAATTATCCTAAAAATAGAAAATTGGATCCTAAATGCAAATGCAATGTATTTTTGTATTTTTTTATGAACTAAATAAATTAAACATGCACACAAAAATGCAAACAAACACAAAATCATGTAATAATTCCTAAAAATCAAATAATTCAAAGAAAAATCCTAATTTTTAGGGATTCTGTAGGAGTAATTCATGCGAGGCAAAAATCACGTGTTCACAGATGTAAGGAATTACAAGATATTCTTGACCTTACCCTAAAGGAGTCTAAAAATATGCTGAATGAATTAAAAAAATACTGAATAGGGAAAATAAGGACTGGGAACTTACACTTAAAGTTTGTAAAATCGAAAGAGATGTGTTTCAAGATGAGGTTCAGGAATTGCAAATGCAACTTAATGGCATACGCAAATCCACCAATCACAGTTCTGTTAAGTCTAACCAGACGACTTACAAGTCAACTCAAAAATGACTTGTTAAAACTGAGTACACAAGTACTAACACAAGTGGTAGATAAAAAACTGGATCAAGCCCTATGTGTCATTACTGCAACAAAGCTGGACATAAATATTCCTTTTGTAGATTTCATAAATCTAATATTTCAGGATGAATTTGGAAACCCAAAAATAACCATGATTCTAGTAGAACTAACCAACAAGGACTCAAGTAGGCTTGGGTACCTAAAAGAAGGTGATAATTCTACTTTGCAGGAACACCACAGAAAGAGTCGCAAAGGAAAATAGTACTTAGACAGTGCGTATTTCATTCACATGACGGGTGACAAAAATCTGTTCAAAGAAGTTACAAAAATAAATGTAGGAAATACCGAATTTGGTGATGATTCAAAAGGAAAAAATAGTTGGCACCGCACAGTTTCATTTTCAGCAGTAATTGTGATATTATAGAAGTATACCTTGTAGATGGACTCAACTATAATCTTTTGAGTATAAGTCAGCTATGTGATTCAGGGTACGAAGTCAAATTCAAGAAAATAGGATGCGTCACTGAAGATGAGTCAGGTAAAATCATTCCAGGAAAAAGGTATGGAAATATTTTTATTCTTGATGGCATTGAAAATCTATATAGTCATATCTGTTTGGCATCCATATCTGATGATCCATGGCTGTGGCATAAAAAACTTGGTCATGCAAGCATGATCTAATTGAAGAACTCTCCAAGCATTATATAGTTATTGGCCTTCCCAAACTCAATTTTTCTAGAAATCATGTATGTGATGCATGTCATATTGATAAACAAACTAGAAACTCCTTCAAAACCAAGGACATTGTATCTATGACCAAGCCTTTACAGTTGCTTTATATGGACTTATTTTGACCCATTAGAACTGCCATCATTGGAGGTAAACGATGTGCTGTTGTTATTGTTGATGACTACTCACGTTTTACATGGGTATTCTCTTATCTCATAAAGATGAAGCCTTGAAATTTTTTGAGATTTTATGTAAAAGAATTGAAAGAGAAAAGGGGTATCTCATCACAACCATCCAAAGTGACCATGGAGGAGAACTCGAAAGCAGAGCCTTTGAAGAATTCTGCAATGATTAAGGATATACTCACAATTTCTCAGCCGCAATATCACCCCAACAGAATGGAGTAGTTGAGTGAAAAAATCGAACCCTACAAGATATGGCCAGAATAATAATATTAGAACATTCATTGCCAAATTATTTTTGGGCAAAAGCAGTAAGCACAGCATGTCATATTGTCAATAGATGTCTTATAAGACCCATTTTTTAGAAAACTCCATATGAATTATCGAAAGGCAAACGACCCATTTTAGACTACTTTCATCCGCTTGGAAGTAAGTGCTTCATCCACAATAATGGTAAGGACAACCTTGAAAAATTTGATCGAAGGAGTGACGAAGGTATTTTTCTGGTTACTCTATTAATAGTAGATCTTTTAGAGTTTATAACAAACGTACTTTACCTGTAGAAGAATCAATGCATGTTATATTTGATGAAAACAATACTACGACCGAGAAAGGAATTATTGGAGGTGATGAAGATATCAGCCAAGAAGCATCATAGGCAAGCAAGTCACAAAAGTCGACTGATAGCACAGACACACTCATAAAGTCGACTAGGGAACCTGTTAGTAATCAAACTGAACCACAAAAGGAGTCAACTACTCCTGCAGTTGGAATGCGTCCAAATGAATGGAGAAGCGAACTAGAATATCCTCAAAAGTGTACCGTAGGGGATCCTAGCGATGGAATGAAAACCAAGGGAGATCTTAAGGAAAAAGCAAATATTGCACTTATCTCTCAAATTGAACCAAAGAAAGTTGAGGAAGCCTTAAAAGACTCCAGCTGGGTACAAGCCATACATGATGAACTTGATCAATTTGACAAGAATCAAGTCTGGGGACTATTACCTATGCCAGCAAATGTTGCAATTGTTGGAATCAAATGGGTTTTTAGAAACAAGTTGAACGAGGATAGAAAAGTTGTCAGAAACAAAGCCAGATTAGTAGCTCAAGGATATTCACAGCAGGAAGGAGTCGACTATGATGAAACCTTTGCTCCAGCACGGTTAGAGTCAATACGAATTCTTCTTGCATATGCATCCTTCAAAGGCTTTAAACTTGTTTAGATGGATATCAAAAGTGATTTCTTAAATGACTTTATTGATGAGGAGGTGTTTGTAAAACAATCTCCTGCTTTTGAAGTCTCACAATTTTCTTACCATGTGTATAAGTTGACAAAAACTTTGTATGGAATCAAACAAGCTCTTCGAGCCTGGTACGAAAGGCTTAGCTCATTCCTACTTGATATTGGGTTTACAAGAGGTAAAGTAGAAACTACATTATTTGTCAAAAGATCATTTGGAGGTAATCTCATTATCGAAGTCTTTGTTGACGATATTATTTTTGGAAGTGCTAACTCTCTCTTATACAAGGAATTTGTTAATCTCATGCAAAGTGAGTTCGAAATGAATATGATGGGAGAACTCACGTTTTTCCTCGGACTTCAAATTCAACAATCTGAGGAAGGAACTTTTATCTATTAGACCAAATATAAAAAGGAATTAATTCAATAATTCGGCATGAGCAGTGCTAAATCAATTGGTACACCAATGAGCCCATCAATAAGTCTTGATAAAGATGAAAAAGGAAATCCAGTGAATGAAACAAAATATCGTGGAATGATTTGCTCCTAACTTTATCTAACAGCTACTTGACCAGATATTATGTTCAGTGTGTGTAAATGTGCCAGGGTTCAGTCAGCTCCCAAGGAATCGCACCTGACAGCAGTAAAGAGAATAATACGTTATCTTATCGGAACTATTTTTATGGATTGTGGTACCCACGATCTAACAATTTTAAACTTGAAGGTTTTTCAGACCGGAACAACAAGAAACAAGGATCAGTTATATTATCCACAACTGAGGCAAAGTATAGTGCCATTGGAGAATGTTGTGCACAATTACTTTGGATGTCTCATCAACTAGGTGACTATGAATTATATATAAAACTTATTCAAATATTTTATGATAATTCCAGTACTATATGACTTTCAAAGAATCTTGTGCATCATTCTAGAGCTAAGCACTTAGATATTAGGCATCATTTCATTAGAGATCATGTCTGTCACGAAAAACTCACTATAGGCCGTGATGGCGCCTAACGTTTCCGTTAGGCAAGCCAATGGTGCACTATCACGTTAATTGCTCATTTTATTACTTTAGAAATCATAAATTTTATTAAGAAAATTTACACCTTTAAAATCACGGGTACATACATAGTTAGTAATGCATAAAAATAAAAGGTGATAATAATACGTAAATCCGTAAGCATCAACTAGAATATCCCAAAACCCGATGTCACATGTGCATGAGCATTTACTAAGGATTACAATAATAATAATACATCTGTCTGGAATGTAAATAAGACAGGATAAAGTAAATAGTATGATGGAGACTCTGTGGGCTGCGATATGTAGCCTGGAATGCAGATCACCATAAAGTCTCCTCAGCAGTTGTGCCTACACGCCAGGATGACCACCAAATGAACATGTCAGATCCTGCATATTTAGTGCAGAAGTGTAGCGTGAGTACGTAAATCAACGCGTACCCAATAATTATCTAGCCTAACCTTGGAGAAGTAGTGAGGAGGGGTCGACATCGACACTTACTAGTGGTCCAATAAATCAGTATGAAAATTCATAAACAGATATGAAGCACAACAGTAGTAGTGAGGTAAAAACTGTGACTAACATAATCTTTCAAAATTTCTTTTAACGATATAAATTTCTCAATCTCATATCCTATCTCAACAGCTCGGAAAATATCAAGTGCCAATATCAAACGGATAACGAGTACCACATTAAATGTCAGGCATCAGTGGAAGAAAAATCTCGTGAATATTCGGACTGCTAGCAATGTAACACACGATTATGCCAAGGTCGTATAACCAATCCAGAGTGGTGTGTACACTAGCGAGGGTCGACTATCCTGAACTAGAGATACATCTCAATATACTACCAAGGCATTCGACCTGCTTCACAAGAAAGGAAGGAACTTATCAAATTACGAGACACGTGCTTACAATACAGGTACAGTAGCATAAAGTGAATACAACCTTTTCCGTTTCTCACATAATTTGCCAACAACTCAAGGTGATAAAGCTCGGCCTAATATATATATATATATATATATATATATATATATATATATATATATATATATATATATATATATATTTCAAAATTAATTTCAATTATAAATTCAATTAACTAAGCTAGAAATTGGAGTTCAAATAATTCAAATATTACACGATAGAATCCTGAGTCTACCCAGGCGTAAACATGCTTTAGCTACGTACGGACTCTCGTCACATCATGCGTACGTAGTGCCCACAACTAGTAGAACATAATAATCACATCACCTAGGGGATTTCTCCCTCACAAGGTTAGATAGGAGACTTACCTCGCTCCAATGTTCCACAACCGGCTCCAATGCCTCTCTAACACCTCAAACGATGCCCATCAATCTGAAAATAGGCAAACAATATGCAAACCAATTAAAATATATCCCAACTCTCATAACTAATCAATTTATAACAATTCCCAACTCTACTCAAAAAGTCAACAAAGTCAACCCTCAGTCTCACATGCCCAAATTTCGAAATTTTTTGGAAATAAACATTACCCATAACACCACGATCCCAAATATATCATTTATTCTTGATTCCGTGTCCAATTTTGTGGTAAGAATAAAAAAATACCAATTCTAGGTCTTCAACAAAAATCCCACATTTTTCACTTAAATTCTTGAATTTACAAGCCTAAATTCGTATATTTAACCCACAACATGTAGAAATCACTTACCTCATGATTGATGATGAAAGTGGAGCTCAAAAATCGCTCCAAAGTCGGCTCCCATGGAAGAAAATGAGATCAAAATGAGCCAAATCCCGCTTTAAAACAATTCTGCCCAGGCCCGTCCTTCATCGTGTTCACGTGCCCATGGTCGCATTCGCGAAGGCCTTACAGTCCACAGCATCGCGTTCACGTCCAAGATCACTCGTCCGCGATGGAAAATTTCCCCCCAGCCTGGAACTCCTCCTTCGTGTTTACGGTTGTCCTTCCGTGTTCGCGAAGGGAACATTGCAAGCCAAGCAACTCACCGTGTTTGTGACTACCTTGTCACATTCGTGTAGGGTAAAGTCCCTCTGACCCCCAGCTCTCCTTTGCGTTCACGACTCTTCCTTCGCGTTCGAGAAGCACAAAAAGGCAGCCACCAATTTTCCTTCTTCGCAAACGCGTGAATCCATTCATGTTCGCGAAGAACAAAACCAGAACCAACAGCAGCAGCAACAAAACATGGAGAAATGACTCGAAACCATCCGGAAACACACCCAAGGCCCCTGGGACCCCGTCCAGTGACACCAACAAGTCCAAAAACATAACACGAACCTGCTCGAGGCCTCAAATCATACTAAACAACATCAAAACTATGAATCAACAATTGAAACCTTTCTTTAAACTTTCAAATATTCAAGCTTCGACGAACGCGTCCGAATCATAATTAAACACTCTGGAATGGCACCAAACTTTACGTACAAGTAACAAATCACGATACGAACCTATTCAAAGGATCGAAACCCCAAACGGACATCGATAACACCAAAGTCCACTTCAAAACCAACTTAAAGAACTTGAAAAACCTCCAATTAAGCAACTTTCAACATTAAGCGCCGAAATTCTCCCGGGTCATTCAAAACCTGATCCGAACACGCGACCAAGTCCAAATTCATCATACAAACCTATTAGAACCTTCAAATCCTGATTTCGAGGTCGTTTACTTAAAGGTCAAACCTTGGTCAACTCTTCCACTTTAAAGCTTCCGAATTGAGAATTTCCTTTACATATCAACTCCGAACTTCCCGAAATTCAATTCGGACTACACGTACAAGTCACAAAACATGAGGTGCAGTTACTCACGGCCTCAAACAGCCGAATGACGAGCTAAAGCTCAAAACGACCGGTCGGGTCGTTACATTCACCCCCACTTAAACATATGTTCGTCCTCGAACGTGCCAAGAACCGTTCTAGAGTTGCTCAAAATTTCTGTTTAACACCTCGTGCTCCTACCGATGCCTCCACAGCCAATGTGAGCATATTAGCTCGTTCCCTGCTAAAGGTCCTTCCTTTTATATTAGCCAACGAGCCTTGGAACCAGGTTCCAACATCCGAAATTCTCCATGAGACCAGATTCTAATATACTAACACTAAATCAATCACTACACACTGTACCAAAACATGATCTTGCACCTATGCGGAAATCACACCATGCACCACATAAGTCGTTTGCCGATAATAACATCCTCCGACTACAATAGCTGCAATTTCACGAATTTCGATGCCCACAATACACCTCATAACATATAGAAGCCATGTTCCAACTCTCGCAATACTACCACAACGAAAGAAATGTGTAGAAACTCACAACCACATGCCAAATCAATAAATCATGGAGTCTCTCCACATGACAAGAACCATTACCTCATTCTAAACTGAATAACGATATCTTCTCTTTAATATACCCTACATTAATCTGATTGCACTGATCTTGGGTCCAATAACCTCATCTCACCAGTACAAGCTACTCAGTCAATAAGCCACCTCAAACACCATCTAAAATCTCATACAGCGCCATCAAAGTGCCAACAAGCTGCAACTCGAATATGACCCATAAGGAGGAACAAACTTTGACAAGGAACTACCTAGCCCGCGTAATGAATGAAACGACCGAACAAATGCTATGAACCAATCTCAGAGATGTGAAACAAGGCACACAATTAAGTATAAGAAACCGTACTCACTGTTGCGGCGTGCAAGCCGATCCACACATGACACTGGTACAACATGCAACTCGATCTAAACATGACATCATTTAGGTGCACAACCCAATCCACACAACATACCCGTGGTGGTGTGCTACCCGTTCCAAACAATATATGCGTGGCGGTGTGCCACCCGATCCAAACAATACAGTTGTGGTGGCCTGCCATCGATCCTCACCTAACAATCAATAAAGAAACACCCATTAAGCCGTAATTCTTATACTTATGAAATGCCCGAATATCGACCACAAGAACACCAACTACATGAATATAACCCTGGGGAGACGACTAGCACCATGCGCTACCAAAAACTCAAGCACGACCAAGGTGAAATATACGACCTATATATCGATAGCCATCTTACTCATATAGCACCATAAGATACACATGGTCACAATATATGTGCGAATAATCAAGGTCCCTCCACGAGGCGACGACAATAGTCCAATTGAATATGTAAGGAGAAATATCTTGCACCACATTTGCAGTCCATTACAACTCCTCGATGCCCAATTGATAGCAAGTGCTCAACATCGTGTAGGAATGAATAACAAGGAAATGAAGGCATAAGTTTCAATGGAATCAAATTGCACAACGAGGATTCAAGAAAGGAAGTGCTCCTAACAGTGCTGTAGCCTCTCGAAGATAAGTACATACGTCTTCGTATCGATCCGCAAGACTCTACTAGACTCGCTCATGACTTGTGAAACCCAAGTGAACCTAGAGCTTGATACTAAGCTGTCACAACCCAAAATCTACTATAGGCCGTGATGGCGCCCAACGTCGCTGTTAGGAAAGCCAGCGGTGCACTATCACATTAATTGTTCATTTCATTACTTTCGAAACCATAAATTTTATAAAGTAAGGAAATTTACATCTTTAAAAACACGGGTGCATATATATATTTAGAAATGCATAAAAATAAATGGTCATAATAATATGCAAATCCATAAGCATCAACTAGAATATCCCAAAATCCGGTGTCACAAGTGCATAAGCATTTACTAAGGAGTACAATAATAATAATAATACATTTGTCAAGAATGTAAATAAGACATGATAAAGTAAATAATATGATAGAGACACTATAGGCTGCGATACGTAGCCTGGAATGCAGCTCACCATAAAATCTCCTCAGTAGTTGTGCCTACGCGCCAAGATGACCACCAAATGAACCTGTCATATTCTGCACATTTAGTGCAAAAGTGTAGCGTGAGTATGTGATCAGCACGTACCCAATAAGTATCTAGCCTAACCCCGGAGAAGTAGTAACAAGGGGTCGACAACACTTACTAGTGGTCTAATAAATCAGTATGAAAATTCATAAACAGATATGAAGCACAATAGTAGTAGTGAGGTAAAAACTGTGACTAACATAATCTTTCAAAATTTCTTTTAACGATATCAATTTCTCAATCTCGTATCCTATCTCAACAACTCAGAAAATATCAAGTGTAATAACAAACAGATAAGGAATACCATATAAAATGTCAGGCATCAATGGAAGGAAAATCTCGTGAATATTCGGATTGCTAGCGATATAACGCACGATTATGCCGAGGTCGTACGACTCAATCCAGAGTGGTGTGTACACTGCCGAGGGTCGACCGACGCAAACCAGAGAGGCATCTCAATATACTACCGATGCGTTCGGCTCGCTCCATGATCACGTCCAAAGCACACCTCAATAGAGATATGAAATGTTCGTTTGCAATAATAAATACCCAACCAGGAGTCGGGGTCGAATCCACTGGGAGTTATGATGGGATTTAGGGGTATATATTTTAAGCAAGCAAATGGGTTATCTAGATTGAACTTCCACAACAAGGTTTTGTTTTCTATTTCTACTGTTACTCTAATGTATGCAAGCTAAAGTAAATAGATTATAGATAACTTTTTTTGAGGTTTTTCCAATTGGATTAAAGGCCTAGGGCTATGACCATAAACTAGGTGTTTGCCTAATGGGATAAAGACGTTAATGCTTGTGTTGTTGATTGGGGCGTATTATAGCTCACAACTCTATATTACCCACTCAATACCTCTCGGTCAGAGAGTGGTTTTGCCCAATTTGGCTTTCTCAAGACCAAATAGGTATCAACCAAAACAGTTGATAAGAGCTCAAATCGGATTATTACTATCTCTAGGTTGAACCCTTTAATCGGGTTAATCAATCTCTCAATTGACCCAATTCTATGTAATCTAAGTTATCCTAGACAGGCCCCTCTTTCTCAAGTAGAGACTAAGTCAAATAGGCATGAATCAATATTTGCAACCATTAATTCTATAATTGAAGCATGGACTAAGCTAAATAATAAACACCCAATCATAAACAAGAACTAAATTAATCTCCCATAAGGTTTACACACTAGGGTTAGGTCACAACCCTAGTAGGAGTCTAGCTACGCATAATAGAAATTACAGAAAATAGAGAGGAAAAGCTAATTAAACTCATATTGGAAGATTAAAATAATGAAATCTAATGTTAAAATACAAAAATAATGTAAAACTTCCTAAAGTAGTTGTTAGAATAGTTATGTAAATAGGAGTAAATAACCCTAATCCAATATGTATTAGGAGTAGGATATGCTGTGTATATATATATAGGGCTCATTGTATTGTGTTTTAACACAAGTTAATAATATCAATATTATTTTCTCCCGTGCTTTCTCACATGGTATCAGAGCAGCAGTGAAAAAATATCCGGGAAAGTCGCTGTGCTTGAATTCCGGCAACCTTTTTAGGGCTATTTTCCGTCAAACCAATTTACATTAGTGTTGTGCAAAAAACCAACACCACCACAAGGTCCCCCAACCCCCAGCGACCAAACCCCAACAAACACCTCCGCCGGCAGACGTCTCACGCGCTCCACGCGCCGATCAGATAGTCTTTTTTCCGGCGAGATCTACTCCACGCGCCGGTGCGTGGAGCACTTTCCGGGCAGTTTTTGACTTCGTTCCTTCAGAACAGTTGGCTCGCCCTCAAAATCCGAGCCTATCCTTAATTTTATTTTTTAATTCCGACCACTTTGAGTTTTTTCGGCGACTACACTGATTTTTTCCGGCAGATACAGTAATTTTCCGGCAAAAACAGTGTTTCCTTCATCTGTTTCAGCGAGTTGTCAGTTGATTCTTTATGTTATTTGGTGATAATCCAACAATGTCTTTGGGTGTCGATGCTTTCGGGTCTAAAAACCCGGGTTCTGGCTGTTCCGGTGTTATGATTACCTCAGAACCTTTAATGGGAGGTTCAAACTACTTAGCTTGGGCTTCTTCTGTTGAGTTGTGGTGTAAAGGTCAAGGAGTTCAAGATCATTTAACACAAAGGCTAGCGAAGGTGATGAAAAGGCCAAAACACTACAGGAGAAGGTCGATGCTCAGATATGTAGTATCATATGGCAATCTATTGATTCCAAGTTGATGCCCTTGTTCTGTCCATTCCAAACATGTTAGTTAGTTTGGGAAAATGCTCGTAATTTATACACTAATGACATATCTCGTTTCTATGATGTAATATTGCGAATGACAAGCTTGAAGAAACATGAATTGGATATGTCTACTTACTTGGGACAAGTACAGGCAATCATGGATGAATTTGAGACGTTGATGCCAGTTTCTGCTAGTATTAAAAAGCAACAAGAGCAACGACAGAAGATGTTTCTAGTTCTTACACTCGCTGGATTCCCTACTGACCTTGATTCAGTACGTGACCAGATTTTGGCTAGTCCGACTGTCCCCACAGTTGATGAATTATTCTCTCAATTACTTTGCCTTGCTGCTATACTAAGTCACCCAGTGAGCTCATCACAGACACTTGACTCATCTATCCTCATATCCCAGTCAGTGGACAATCGGGCATCTCATACTATGGAGAATAGATGAGGAGGAGGTCGTTTTGGAAGATCTAGACCCAAGTGCTCTTATTATCATAAACTTGGACACACTCGTGACGTGTGCTATTCTTTACATGGTCACCCACCCAAAAATGCTTATGTTGCTCAGACTGAGACTACAGGTAACCAGGGATTTTCTTTATCTGAAGGGTAGTATAATGAGTTCCTTCAGTATCGAGCAAGTAAGCAGACATCTCCACAAGTAGCCTCTGTTGCTCAGACTGATACTTCTGTTGCTGGTAATTCTTTTGCTTATGTTTCCCAGTCTAGTACTCTTGGACAATGGGTTGTGGACTCAGCCGTTTCTGATCATATCTCTGGTAATAAATCACTTTTCTCAAATATTGCGTATTCACAGTCTCTTCCCACTGTTACTTTAGCCAATGGGTCTCAAACCAAAGCAAAAGGAGTTGGACAAGCAAATCCCCTACCCTCTGTCACTCTAGATTCCGTTCTCTATGTCCCTGGCTGTCCTTCTAATCTTGCATCTGTTAGTCGTTTGACTCGCGCCCTCTATTGTGGTATATATTTTATTGATGACTCCTTTATTATGCAGGACCACAGTACGGGGCAGACGATTAGAACAGGACTTGAATCAGAAGGCCTTTACTACCTTAACTCACTCAATTCCTCCAAGGCCTGTCTAGTTACAGATCCTCCGAACCTTATTCACAGACGTTTAGGACATCCAAGCTTATCCAAGCTTCAGAAGATGGTGCCTAGTTTGTCTAGTTTATTTACATTAGAGTGTGAGTCGTGTCAGCTCGGGAAACATACCCGAGCCTCCTTTCCTCGTAGTATTGAGAGTCATGTAGAGTCTGTGTTTTCTTTAGTTCATTCTGATATATGGGGTCCTAGTAGAGTCAGTTCAACCTTGGGATTTCGTTATTTTGTTAGTTTCATTGATGATCATTCAAGATGTACTTGGATTTTCTTAATGAAAAGATTGTTCTGAGTTTTTTTCTATATTCCAGGTTTTTTGT
Organism: Nicotiana attenuata; assembly: GCF_001879085.1. Taxonomy (NCBI): domain Eukaryota; kingdom Viridiplantae; phylum Streptophyta; class Magnoliopsida; order Solanales; family Solanaceae; genus Nicotiana; species Nicotiana attenuata. Next base: position 61,822 of record NW_017670666.1, read on the forward strand.
GCTGAAATTAAAAATCAATTTGGTGTTTCTATTCACACTTTTCGCAGTGATAATGCCTTAGAATATTTATCCTCTCAATTTCAGCAGTTTATGACTTCTCAAGGAATTATTCATCAGACCTCTTGTCCTTATACCCCTCAGCAAAATGGGGTTGCAGAGAGAAAGAATAGGTACATCATTGAGACTGCTCGCACACTTCTCATTGAATCTCATGTTCCGTTGCGTTTTTGGGGCGATGCAGTTGTCACAACTTGTTATTTAGTTAATCGGATGCCTTCCTCTCCCTTCCAGAATCAGATACTGTATGCAGTATTGTTTCCCCAATCACCCTTATACTCTGTTCCCCTCGTGTTTTTTGGAGCACTTGTTTCGTTCATAACTTAGCCCCTGGGAAAGATAAGTTAGCTCCTCGTGCTCTTAAGTGTGTCTTCCTTGGTTATTCTCGTGTTCAGAAGGGTTATCGTTGTTACTCACCTGATCTTCGTAGGTACTTTATGTCCTCTGACGTCATATTTTTTGAGTGTAAACCTTTCTTTACCTCTTCTGACTATTCTGACCACCTTGATATATCTGAGGTTTTACCTATACCGACCTTTAAGGAGTCTACTATAGCTCCTCCTTCACCTTCCGCCACAGAAGTCTTACCCGAGTCTACTAGAGCTCCTCCTTCACCTTCCGCTACAGAAGTCTTACCTATTCCAACCGTTGAGGAGTATAGTGTGGCTCTTCCTAGACTCCCTGTCACAGGAACACCACTCTTGACATATCATCGTCGTCCGCACCCAGCATCAAGCCCAGCTGATTCACGTCCTGCACCTGACCCTGCTCCTACTGCGGACTTGTCTCTTCTTAGTACATCGGTTGTCATCACCCTATTATGCTTTTCTATCTTCTTTGTCCTCTATTTCCATCCCTATGTCTACAGGTGAAGCATTGTCTCATCCAGGATGGCGACAGGCTATGATTGACGAGATGTCTGCTTTACATACGAGTGGTACTTGGGAGCTCATCCCTCTTCCTTCAGGTAAATCTACTATTGGTTGTCGTTGGGTGTATGCAGTCAAGGTTGGTCCGGATGGTAAGGTTGATCGTCTTAAGGCTCGTCTTGTTGCCAAGGGATATACTCAGATATTTGGGCTCGATTACAGTGATTCCTTCTCTCCCGTGGCTAAGATAGCATCAGTCCGCCTTTTTCTATCCATGGCTGCTGTTCGCCATTGGCCCCTCTATCAGCTGGACATTAAGAATGCCTTTTTACATGGTGATCTTGAGGATGAAGTTTATATGGAGCAACCACCTGGGGTTGTTGCTCAGGGGGAGTCTCGTGGCCTTGTATGTCGCTTGCGCCGGTCACTTTATGGTCTAAAGTAGTTTCCTCGAGGCTGGTTTGGTAAGTTCAGCACAGTTATCCAGGAATTTGGCATGATTCGGAGTGAAGCTGATCACTCTGTATTCTATCGGCATTCTACTTCGAGTCTTTGTATTTATCTGGTGGTCTATGTTGACGACATTGTTATTACCGGCAATGACCAGGATGGTATTACTAAATTGAAGCAACATCTCTTTCAACACTTTTAGACTAAGGATCTGGGAAAACTAAAGTATTTTCTGGGTATTGAGGTCGCTCAGTCTAGCTCAGGTGTTGTGATCTCACTAACGAAAAGTATGCCTTAGATATTCTTGAGGAGACAGGAATGACAGGTTGTAGACCTGTTGACACTCCGATGGATCCGAATTCTAAACTTCTGCCAGGACAGGGGGAGCCTCTTAGCGATCCTGCAAGATATAGACGGTTGGTTGGTAAATAAATTACCTTACAGTGACAAGACCTGACATTTCCTTTTCTGTGAGTGTTGTGAGTCAGTTTATGGATTCTCCGTGTGATAGTCATTGGGATGCAGTTGTTCGCATTCTTCGGTATATAAAATCAGCTCCAGGCAAAGGTTTATTGTTTGAGGGTCGAGGCCATGAGCAGATCGTTGGATACTCAGATGCTGATTGGGCAGGATCACCTTCTGATAGACGTTCTACGTCTGGATATTGTGTCTTGGTAGGAGGAAATTTGGTGTCCTGGAAGAGCAAGAAACAGAATGTGGTTGCTCGGTCTAGTGCAGAAGCAGAATATCGAGCAATGGCTATGGCGACATGTGAGCTAATNTTAAGCAGTATCCTAAGGCATGATGTCTAAGTGAAATATATAGAAGACAGGCAGTTTATTTTGTAAACTCAGAAGTAATGACCCTAGCATGTTGCCTACTGATTTTTTTTAAAAAAACTTGTTAAACCAGAACAACATTAAATCACTGAAATAGTTTCAGAGTTGCAAGATTTGAAATCGTCCTATAAGCTTGCCTATACGCGGAATACTGATGACTACATTTAATATAGTGAAACAAGGCAGGTCTTTAAAACAGACTCTTTTGATCCCTATAGGCATGCTGTCTAATGATAGATTGAGGCAGTTTTTGAAAGAACTTGTTTTAGGGAAAATAGACCATTAATTAACTAGTTTCGATGTGAGCTAATTGTTAATCGAATTGATTTATTTTAAACTAAACTAGTTGAGATCTGTAGGCAGAATTTCTGGTGGCGTTCCTTATAGGCACGGTATCTAGTTTTAATACTGATTTCAGAAACTTTGCAGGCATGATGACAAATAAAAAACATGCAAACACTTGTTATAACGGAAGCTGGATTGGGATTATATCCTATAGGCATGACATCTACTTGTTAAATTGATTTTAAGACCTACAAACATGATTTCTATTATGGAATCACTTGAGACCTATAGGCATGATTTTTAACATGGTAAAGCAAGCATAGCAAAAAATGTAAAGTCCTATAGGCATGGTTTCTGGCATGGTAAGGCAATCATATTGAAATGTGAAGTGCTATAGGCATGATCTCTACCCGTACTATCCCACAGACATGTAACTACCCCCCCTTTTCACTAGTTGCCCCAATATTCGTTTACAAATTATTACAGACCATATGAATGAATCACATAAGTAGATAAGAAAATAAGAAGTTATTCTATAGGGAGCCTACATATAGGCCCAGATTTCCAAAGCCTCCAGTAGCCTCAAATGCCTAAATTCCATAGACAATGTCGTAGTCTAGGTTCATCACAGTTCCCTAAGGATCTCAAGGATCCCGGGCAATGCTTACACCTAGAATTGGTAACCAAATTGAATAAGTGCAGTGTGGAAGGGCCAGCCTCGTTATGCCAGAGTTCAGAGGGTTCTCAAGAGGATCCAAAGGTAGTACACATACTGGAGGGGGCAGAACATATTGACTTAGGAGTAGAGTGTGAGTGCTTGACACAATTTGAAAGGACTTAGTAGGAAAACAATATTAAAAGGAGGTTTGTTTGAAATAATTTGTGGAGTAAAAGAGGGAGTCATGTAGTAAAACAACTTTGAAAAGAGAGAGTTACATGATTAGACAACAACAAATCAAACATGGAGCCCAAAAACACATCAGCAATACTCACAGGACCAAAACAGGAGGAAAGAACGTACATACATGGGTGATGGGGATTGGGGATACATAGAGCACATGATTGTAAACACATAACAAGCAAAGGTCATAGGAATTGGTACAGACATGCTCAGACAAAACTGATCAGCCATAGTCACAGAACCAGCAATGCTTAAGTGGGTTCAGTATAGGATCCACATGATTTAATATCAATCTCAGAACTATACAAGTTCTGGAGTGCAGACTACTTCACAAGGAGACTCATACTAGGAACTAGATAGAGCAAAATCACATGGAGACAGACTACATGGGGGGGGGGGGTAACATGTTCATACTGATCCTGAGGAAGGGGAGTACATAACATGCAAATCATATAATCATATTAACTGCAAGTTTCACAGCAAAACCATAAGTAAAAGCAAACTAGAAACAGGACGAACTGAAGCAATAAAAGAACCATATTGTTGTTGGAACTTGAATTGAAACTAGAACATACCAGTAAAGAAGACAGTAAACAAAAGTGAAGGAGCAGGAGAGCACAGTAGTTAGCCTTGGCTTGCAGCTGGCTAACTAAGAATAACAACAAGTAGCACAAAAGAGAGAGTAGAAAGTGTAAGTGTGAGCGAGAGCTTTTTGAACAATATGTTCGTGTGTCTGTGTTAACGAGAGAGTGTGTATATATTGTAGTTTTAAATTAGATAAAATAAGGTAAGAATCATAGTAGCATAGTTATTATGGAACTCAGAATCAGTTAGAGCAAAATTAGGACAAGTACTCCCTTAAGTTAAGGGAATTAATTCAAACGGTAATAACAAGTAACAGATAAGGAAAGAAATCAGTGTATGACTAATAAGGAAAGATTCAAATTCAGTAAGTATAGGGTAAACAATTAGGGCTAAGTTCAGAACACTCTAATTAAAAAATAGTCAGTAAGAATAAAGTACCACAGCAGACAAGGTAGGTGAATCAGTTAATTCGAATAGAAGATGTAGAAATTGAGGGTTTAAAGGAAGGTCTTTCAATCAAACCATAAAAATAGGGAATCCAGAATCAATCAAAGAGGAAGTCACGATTTAGTATTCAGCATATAAATAGAGAAGATAAGAATAACCAGACATAGCAAACATGCGGGTTAACCAATATCAATAGAAAGAGGCAAGTCTGAACAGTCAAGATGATCATAAGCAGATAGAGGTGATATAAGTTAGGCATAAGAAACTTAGTAGAAACACATTCGAAGCGAGATAGTCATAGATACTCAAACAAGAACAGGCTAGTCACAAAATCAAACGAAGAAACCTAGAAAATTAGGGTTTTCAACATAGGCAAGTTGAAGAGGTAGTACACTCACAGAATCAGTCGAAGTATGCGAGAAAATAGAAGTTTAAACATAAAAATCAGTTTAAATAAAGTTTTAGAAGAAGTTCCAAAAACCCTAATTTTAGAAGAAGGTAGAAACAACTTTGGAATCGATGATTCTTGTAAAGAGTTCCAAGGATAGTGTAAAACATACAGAGAAAGCAAACTCAAATCGTTTTAAAATCATACAGATCTAGGAGATGTAGGCAGAAATTAGGGTTTTAGAAGAAACCCAAGTAGAGATGAAAGAACCTGTCTAGAATCCCAAGGATCGTAACAAGTACAACGTGATTTTGCTCGAAATCACACTGAAGTAGCCAAGAACAGCCAAATGAAAAACCCTAGATGCAAGTCGGCGTGGCCCAGGGCCCTTGAAGGCCTTAGAGAAGGCAAGCATAGCATTAGAGGAGCCATTGGAGGCTTTGGAGTTCATGGGAGATCACTGGAGAAGACCGGAGAAAGGGAGGTCGACGGTTGAAGGAGCTAGGTTTAGGTTGAGTGGTTGAGAGAGGAGAGGAGATGAGAGAATACAGAGGCGGCGGTCTCTGAATAACGGGCTAGGGTTAGGGGTCGTTTGGAATTAAAAATGGTAAGGGCTAATACGGGCCGCTGATAACTTTGATCAACGGCCAGGATTTAATTGATGCTGGGTCGGGTAGGCGGGTTCAGGGTTTGGGTCGGCTGTTGTTAATACAAAATTGGGCTGGGGTTGGGTTTAAATTAAGGCTGAAATTGAAATGCAAATCTGGCTACATTTTAAATAGCCAATTTTCCCCCATATAATTTATAATAAATAATAAATAATTTCTCGAAAATAATTTTGTGTACAAGATATTTAACATTTTAAAAATATAGAGATGAATTTTACGTATATAAATGTAATTATACATTAATAAGGCTAATATTGCAATTATATGCAATTTAGCTTTAAAAACACAAAATGCAATTATAAAAAATGCACAAAAATATTTTGACCATATTTTGGCATAAATATGGAATTTAATTGACTAAATCACCCCAACAATAATTTGAGGGTATTTATTGGGGGATTTTATGAGTAAAACAGAAGGAAATAAATCAATTAAAAATCTTTAAAATTATGGAAAAAATTATAAAAACCTTATGCATGCTTATATATATGCATATATATGCTATTTTGAAGGTATTTATGCATATATAAAATATAGGGAAAAATTGGGTATCAACAGCTGCCCCTCTTTACCCGGGAAGGATGAAAGAGTTTTCGAGTAAAGAAATGATGGCCAATTTTGACCGGATGGAATGTTTTGAAAGACAGAGGCCGGACTCTGGTCTTCGAGCTGCCTACATATCCTTGGTTTTACAGGAATCAGGCCACGTGTAGTTCTGGATTCATTGGCGGAATATACCGATGGCGTCATTACAAGAATGGACACGTGATTTTGGAGTGGATGCAAGAGTGGTTATGGTGAACGGTCCAGGTTTGAGATAGTTGAAGGAACTGGAGCGAGGTCGCTCCTACTAGGATAGCAGTTGCTTACTGGTTACCTGCAGATAAAAGGTGCTACACACATGTATTTGCGAAAATTTAACATGATGCAAATTCCCTTTTGGACCATGAAGGTTGTCTTCGGATGGTTGAAGATGACGTCCTCAGACCATGACGTCCTGGGCCATGAATTGTTCGGTGAGGGATTCACAGGCCATGAAATGATGTTCTCGGGCCATGAAGATGGTGCCTCCGAACCATGACGCCTTTGAATAATGATATACAAGTTTGAGAGATCCTCAGGCCATGGCATGGTGTCTTCCGGCTATGAGGATGATGCCTTTAGACTATGACGCCTTTGGATAGGTTGGCGATATTTCAGCCCATGATATGCAATAGTCATGATGTTATCAAGACAATGCTTAGTCTTGTGAAATGGAGGGCTGAGCTTAGCCCGATCGGAAAGCGAATAAAGAGTGCTTAGAAATAAAGCAATATTTGTGCAAAGTGGGACATTGCTTAGTCCCATGCAAATAGGGAGGCAGGGCTTAGCCTCAATGCAAGTATGGAGTCAAAGATTAAACTCATACAAATGTGGAGGCAGGGATTAGCCTCATGCAAATAGGGAGTCAGGGATTAGACTCATGCAAGTAGAGAGTCAAGGATTAGACTCATGCAAATGGGAAGGCAAGGATTAGCCTCATGCAATTATGGAGGCTGAGATTAGCCTCATGCAAATATGGAGGCAGGGATTAGCCTCATGGAGTCAAGGATTAGACTCATGCAAATGGGGAGGCAAGGATTAGCCTCCTGGAGTCAAGGATTAGACTCATGCAAATAGGGAGTCAGGTATTAGACTCATGGAGTCAAGGATTAGACTCATGCAAATGGGGAGGCAAGGATTAGCCTCATGCAGGTATGGAGTCAGGATTAGACTTATGCATGTATGGAGGTAGGGATTAGCCTCATGCATGTATGGAGGCAGGGATTAGCCTCATGCAAGTATGGAGGCAGGGATTAGCCTCATGCAAGTATGGAGGCAGGGATTAGCCTCATGGAGTCAAGGATTAGACCCATGCAAAGGAGTCAAGGATTAGACTCATGCAAATAGGGAGTCAGGGATTAGATTCATGCAAGTAGGGAGTCATGGATTAGACTCATGCAAATGGGGAGGCAGGGATTAGCCTCATGCAAGTAGGGAATCAAAGATTATACTCATGCAAGTATGGAGTCAAGGATTAGACTCATGCAAGTATGGAGGCAGGGATTAGCCTCATGTAAGTATGGAGGCAGGGATTAGCCTCATGCAAGTAGGGAGTCAAGGATTAGACTCATGCAAATGGGGAGGCAGGGATTAGCCTTATGCAAGTATGGAGGCAGGGATTAGCCTTATGCAAGTAAGGAGTCAAGGATTAGACTCATGGAAATGGGGAGGCAGGGATTAGCCTCATGCAAGTAGGGAGTCAAGGATTAGACTCATGCAAATGGGGAGGTAGGGATTAGCCTCATGCAAAGAGCGAGCAGCAAGTAAGAGTAGATGTCTTAGCTGGAGATATATTCAGTGTCGGATGGTTCGATTGATAGTGATCTTGTTACGTGTATATTTCTGCGGATGTTACCGTTGCGTATGATGTGCCTGCGCTCAAAGAAAAATTGTAAGTTTTGTGGGGGAGGTTGGTTCGTGCTTCTATCCGCTGGCCTTGCTTTGCTCCGTTCTGGGGCCCTTTTGAGTTTCCCGGGTAACCTGACCGTTACGAAAATAGAGTTTTCGAAAGTATGCAATTATTGATGAAAAATAGAGTTATTTAGAAACATATTGAAATATCAAGTAATTTAGATGAACTAGTGACTATAACACATCTCAAAAGCATTGCAGCTCTCTTATATCGGAATTTTGAGGGTCCTCCTCAAAATTCTGCCCCAGTTTGGTAGATGATCTTTGGACCGTTTGCAGATAATAGGCCTTGCTGAACCCTCTTCGGAATTTTGAGAATCCTTCTCAAAATTCTGCCCTAGTTTCTTAACTGATTTGTGACCGTCTAACACATGTTGGCGTCGGCTGGACTTGCTCCAAAATTTTGAGGGTCCTCCTCAAAATTCTGCCCCAGTTTTTGATTCTTGGGAAATGGAAATTTTATTATGATATGACCGAACCCATAAGGCTGCCTACGTATCCCCTCTTAAACGGGAATCAGGTCAAGCGTAGTTCAATTACATCAAATGAGGAAATATAAAATATCTAGGCATAGTATCTCTTGACTGCGTCTGAATTGATCGGTTTTGGCCAGACTTCTCCGTCCATTTTTGCAAGTATGAGTGCTCCTCCTAAAACTACCCTGTGAACCATGTACGGACCTTGCCATTTGGGAGAGAATTTCCCTTTGGTTTCATCCTGATGTGGGAAGATTTTCTTCAATACCGGCTGCCCTGGTGCGAATTGTCTTGGTTTGACCCGTTTGTTGAAAGCTCTGGACATTCTGTTCTGATAAAGTTGGTCGTGACACACTGCGTTCATCCTCTTTCCATCGATAAGGGCCAATTGTTCATAGAAACTCCTTATCCACTCTGCGTCGCTGAGTTCAGCTTGCTGTATGATTCTTAAAGAAGGAATCTCTACCTCGGCTGGGATGACAGCCTCGGTGCCATAAACCAGCATGTAGGGAGTTGCTCCAGTTGATGTGCGAACTGTGGTGCGGTATCCCAACAAAGCGAAGGGTAACTTCTCATGCCACTATTTGTGGTTCTCTACCATTCTCCTTAGTATTTTCTTAATGTTTTTGTTGGCGGCTTTTACGACTCCATTCATCTGAGGTCTATAGGCTGTGGAATTCTTGTGCTTGATTTTGAAAGCTTCACACATAGCTTTCATTAGATCACTGTTGATATTGGCGGCATTATCAGTAATAATGGACTCGGGAACTCCGAATCGGCAGACAATACGATCCTTGACAAAATTGCGATGACTTTCTTGGTTACAACTTTGTAAGATGCAGCTTCTACCCATTTTGTGAAGTAATCAGTGGATACCAGAATAAACCTGTGTCCGTTTGAAGCAGTGGGTTCAATCGGACCAATAACATCCATTCCCCAAGCGGCGAATGGCCAAGGTGAGCTTGTTGCATTGAACTCGTTCGACGACACTTTTATCATATCGGCATGCACTTGACATTGAAAGCATTTGCGGACATACTGGATGCAATCTGTCTCCATGGTCATCCAAAAATAACCAGCTCTCAGTATCTTCTTTGCCAAGACGAAACCATTCATGTGTGGGCCACAGGTCCCGACATGTACATCCTCAAGTAGCTTAGAAGCTTCCTTCTCGTCGACACACCTTATTTGACCCAAATCAGGAGTTCTTCTGTACAAGTTTCCTCCGCTGTGGAAGAAGTGATTGGACAGTCTCCGGAGTGTGCGTTTCTGAGTGTGATTTGCATGCTCCGGATATTCTCCTTTCACCAAATACTCCTTGATTTCATGAAACCAAGGTTTTCCATCCGTTTCTTCTTCAACATGAGCACAGTAAGCCGACTCATTATGGATCCTCACCGCAATGGGATCAATGTAGTTCTTATCTGGATGTTGTATCATGGATGACAAATTGACCAAGGCGTCGACAAACTCATTCTGAATTCGAGGCACATGTCGGAATTCTATCTTTGTGAACCTATTTCTCATATCCTGCACATGGTGCAGATATGGAAATATCTTGGAATTCTTGGTAGCCCACTCTCCTTGTACCTGCTGCACAAGCAAATCTGAATCATCGGCTACCAACAGCTCCTGAATGTTCATGTCGACTGCCATGTTGAGCCCTAGTATGCAGGCTTCATACTCTGCCATGTTGTTGGTGCAGGAAAATCTGAGTTCAGCAGATACAGGATAATGCTGACCCGTTTCTGATACCAAAACTGCTCCAATGCCTACTCCTTTGAAATTTGCGGCTCCGTCAAAGAACATCCTCCAACCATCGTATGCTTCGATAATGTCTTCTCCTACGAAAGACACTTCTTCATCAGGAAAATATGTTTTCAAAGGTTCGTATGATCCTCCTACCGGATTTTCAGCAAGATGATCTGCCAATGCTTGTCCCTTGACCGCCTTTTGAGTTATATAGACGAAATCAAATTCACTCAATAGTATTTGCCATTTAGCCAACTTCCTAGTAGGCATGGGCTTCTGAAATATGCACTTCAGGGGATCCATCCTAGATATGAGTTATGTAGTGTAGGGACAGAAGTAATGCCTCAATTTCTGAGCCGTCCAGGTCAAAGCACAGCAAGTGCGTTTAAGCAGAGAGTACCGTGCTTCATAAGGTGTGAACTTCTTGCTCAAGTAGTATATGGCCTGGTCCTTCCTTCATGTCTCGTCATGTTGTCCTAGAACACATCCGAAGGCTCCATCCAATACAGACAGATGGAGTAGCAAAGGTTGTCCTGGTTCTGGCGGGACCAGGACTGGTGGTGTGGACAGGTACTCCTTGATCTTATCAAAAGCTTTCTGACAATCCTTTGTCCAGCTTGTTTCGGTGTCTTTCCTCAGCATCTTGAAGATGGGTTCACATATGACTGTGGACTGTGCTATGAATCGACTGATGTAGTTGAGCCGTCCTAGGAAGCTCATCACATCCTTTTTGCTCTTAGGTGGTGGTAACTCCTGAATAACTTTGACTTTAGACGGATCCAGCTCGATCCCTCGACGACTGATGATGAATCCCAATAACTTTCCTGCGGGAACCCCGAATGCACACTTTGCAGGGTTCAGTTTCAAGTTGTACCTCCTTAGTCTGTCAAAGAACTTCCTCAAGTCTCCTATGTGATCTGCGGCCCTCTTGGATTTGATAATGACATCGTCCACATATACCTGTATCTCTTTGTGTATCATATCATGGAAGATGGTTGTCATGGCTCTCATGTAAGTGGCCCCAGCGTTCCTCAAACCGAATGACATCATCTTGTAACAGTATACACCCCATGGTGTAATAAAAGCTGTCTTCTCTGCATCTTCTTCATCCATCCAGATCTGGTGATAACCCGCGAAGCAATCCACAAAGGATTGGAGTTCATGCTTGGCGCAGTTGTCGATCAAAATATGTATATTCGGTAGTGGGAAGTCTTCCTTGCGACTTGCTCTATTTAAATCCCGGTAGTCAACACATACTCTGACCTTCCCATCCTTCTTCGGAACTGGCACAATTTTAGCTAACCAAGTTGGGTACTCAACCACCCCAAGAACCTTGGCTTTGATCTGCTTGGGAACTTCCTCCTTGATTTTCAAACTCATGTCTGGTTTGAACTTTCCGAGTTTCTGCTTCACTGGTGGACACATGGGATTAGTAGGCAGCTTGTGAGCCACTATGGAAGTGCTTAAACCGGTCATGTCATCGTATGACCATGCGAAAATGTCCTCATACTCTTTTAGGAAATGAATGTACTCTTCCTTCTCTATTGGTGATAAGTGAATGCTGATGCGAGTCTCGTTGATGGTCTCGGCGTCTCCCAAATTTACTGCTTTTGTTTCGCCAGGTTGGACTTAGGCTTATTCTCAAAGTTTTCAACCTCCCCGACAATTTCCTCGGGTATCTCGTCTTCTTCCTCTGAATCACTTTCCTCATGTTGCGTTGCCTCAATACATGTCACAGTCACTGCTTCATCAGGAAAAGTAATAATAATACCAGGGACTTGGCAGGCTCGGGATGGTGTGGCGGTCCAGTTCCTGAGAACAACTCCCTTCTCCACAGTCTGAATGGCGAGGCCTTCTTCCTCCTCCTCCTCAATTATGGCACTGCATTGTATCATTTATTCTGACCTTTCCTTTGCTTTTAGGATCACTTGGAAGAGGATGATGTGGAAGACCTTTAGCTATGCCGATGATGTCAGTATGAGCGAACCAACCTCGGGGGATGGGAATAATCAAAATAAAGGAAAAAACAAAAGGTAAACAAGTCAGTAAGGATTTTGAAATGTTTGTAGTATTTAAATACATATTGAGAGAATGTAATTTCGTGTCCTAATTTTAGGATCCTCGTTACGCCCGAGGTAGGCCTAGCGACAAATAGATTTGGAGAACTTAGATGCCAACTAATGCCTCATTTCATAACGTAAAAATAGACGAATCCCAAAACGATACTAAGATAATAGAAAAAGATAAGTTACTACTGGCACTTGGCCTTATAACATTTTGGGAAAGCAAGTAAATCTAGCCTATTTGGTCCCAGAAGGACTTTCCTCAGGCTGGATGCTCTTGTCGATCAAATCCCCCAGTTCGTGTAGGTTCATCAGTAAGAATGCCTTTGCAAAATGTCCTCCTTCGTATCCCTCAGTGTTCTGGCAGTCGGTGACTCTCTTCCTCACTTTTCCTTCCAATTCCATCATACTGTATTCCAGATATTCCAGTTTTTCGCTAGTCTTGATGGCCCTCTCATTCCATTCATTGATTTGGTCGTTTGATGGAAGATTTCTCCACCAGTCTAGCAAGAGTGAGGGTATGTGTAAGGCCCCGGAAAATTTCGCTAAGTAATTGAGGATTTTATGGTGCCAAGTAGGCTAATTATAATATTTTATGTGCTATTAACATGATGGGCATCAATTGAATTTGGTAAATAAGTGTATAAGTCTTATGGTAAGTAATTTGGGGTCCAAGGAGGGGCCTAAGTCTAAGTCAAATCAGAAAATTTCATAATAGGCTAAAATTCCAAAAGAGTTTGCACAAGTCCACACTTTTAACGAGCATATCTAAATATAAATAAGGTCTTATGTGATGAACAACCTATCATATGAAAGGTCTTCAATTCTAGTTTCCAACACTTCAAACCGTTCGTCATTTGGACATTCCTACGCAAAGTTATGATCAAATTACCAAAGGCTGGAAAAATGTGATCCTGTGTCAGTTTTGCGACCACAAAACCATTATGTGGTCCGCATAATTGATCTGCGACCGCAAATCCGGTCACAAACAGGACCAGTGTAGCCTAGTTCTGGGCACCGGGTTTTGCAACGCATCTGCGGCCCACATTCCTATTTTGCGGTCCATTATGCGACCGCAGACCCGATTTCGGAGGCTTATTTTTCCTATTTTTTTAACCCAACCCCATTTTAATATATAGGCTTTGGGGCTTCATTTGGGGTCATTTTTCTATTGATTTTAGAGAGAGTTGAGATCATATTGAGAGAGAAAGAAGGAGCCTAGATTCATAATCACTCAAATCTTGCTCAAGTTTTCAAGAATCAAGGAAGATAACCACTTGATTGTCCTCCATCCGGGTAAGTCCTTCTTCCAAGATTTCATGTAAGAGGTTAAGGGTTCAAATATGTTGTGGGGATTAGAAATAGGCCATGCATGTGGGACCAAGTTGTAGTATGTGATATTAAAGAACTAATTTGGGTAGTTCCTGTTAAAATTGGTTGAGGGAAGAAGGAATTTCCATTTTCAGTCCTTGTAGACTACTTCACATGTTAGGTGTTTGATTAAATTCCTAAGAGAGTTACACCATGGGTAATCTTCCTAATTATTCATCGATTCCCGCTATCTCCTTATAGATTGTTATTGCTAGAGGTGTTGGGGGATTGTAGAAACTTAAGGAAAAGCTCTTTGAGGTATGTATGGCTAAGACCCCCTTTTCTTAGAAGTTGAGCTCCCATGGTGTCCCCGCATATGTTGTAAGTCCGGAATTTGATTTATGTAGTATTTGTTATTTCAAAGGATTTGGTGTTGCAAGAATATATGTGAAAGGCGTGTCTCAATGTGTTCAATGTGCTATTCTTGGTAAATTGGGGATATGCGAAGGATGTGAACTATATGCTAAATTTCCTAGATTAAAAGTCAAGTTTAGATTGTGATTATTATGCCGAATCATGAGAATTCCTCTCTATGCTTATGACTTGAATTGCTCTTGTATGTGCCCATTATCTTAAATTGGAAGTTCGATGTCGAAAGTGAAAGTGATGTGGAATGTGAGTTATGAAATGTGGCCTAGTGCCAAGTATGATGTGATAATTGTGTCCCTAAGTGCCTATGAATTGATATATGTGAAGTAAAGATTGAAATGAGATGATTAATGAGAAAGGAACAACGCCTTGGTAAGGCGGCCTAGCCGATCGGGCCGTGATCGGATGCCATGCCGCACACATGGTGGTATTGTGCTGATATTTAATTCCAGAAAGTGAGAATGAGATTGTGATTGGGGTACATGTCTCAAATGAGGCAACCTAGACGATCGGGTCGTGATCGGACTCCGCTCAAGAAAGCGATGGTATTGTGAAATGATGATGAACTGTATTAAATGCCCCAAATTAAAGCTATGGAAATTATGTGAAAGCTATGTGATTCCTTTTATTTGATGATGTAGTGATTGTTTATAGCTTTTGTTGAACCCTTATGATTTCTTTGTTCTTGTATGGTTTTTCTTTCTAATGAGATGGTGTTTAGTTATACATACTAGTGCTATTCGACGGCACTAACGCCCCTTTTGCCGTGGGCGCTACGTCTTAAATGGATGTAGGTGGTTCCATAGCAGGCAATGTTGGTCGCAACTAGTGACGCATCTTCCTTTCAGCTGACTTGGTGAGCCCCACTTCATTTCGGGGCCCTGTACCGTCGTTTATCATGTACTTTGTATTTTGAGGTATAGCCGGAGCCTTGTTGCCGGCATTTCCATATTACTGTTCAGTTGTATTTAGAGGCTCCGTAGACAGGTTGTGGGTGGTGTTGGGTATTGAAAATTTGAACTAGATATGTTGTTATTTGGCAGAATGTTTCCTTCGTATCTATTAATTGTAATAATTTGGCTAGTATGATTGAACTGTTAATGAAAGACAAATATAAAAATTGTCTATGTAATGCTCATAAAGTAGGATTATGGAGTTCATTTCCTTGTTATTCATAAATTAATTTTGGTAGAATGAAACCTAATGGGCTTGCTCAGTCGGGCTTGCTCGGTTGAGCGTCGGTCGCGCCCCTCGGTTTTGGGGCATGACAAACTTGATATCAGAGCCTAAGGTTTTAAAGTGTCCTAGTATGTCTCGGAGCCGTGTCTAGTAGAGTCCTTCTTATCGGTGTGTAGTCGACCACATCTATAAGTTGGAGGCTATTCAGACATTTAGGAATTTCACCCTTCTTTTATACTCCAGATCGTGCGGTAGAGCTCAAGATAGGGAGCTAATTTCCTCGCTATGTCTTATTCCCCAGATGAGTAATCTTGATACCATAATCCACGAGTTTGAAGCATGTAAGGAGGGATTGACCCCCACCATAGAATCTGGGGGAGATTTCCCAAGAGGTTGTTAGGAGAATGTATCGGGCCATGGAGGGATTGGTATAACTTGTTGCTAAAGGGAGTACCCTTGTTCCTATTAATGTCACTGCACCACTAGATAATGTAGTATATTAGTATGTTACCAACGTGCATTAGGGATGTGGAGTCGAGGGGCATCGATTAAGTTATTTTCCTATCATGCTAAAGTCACCAAGTAAGTCGCTCCTCAGTACATCATTATGAACAACACAAAATTTTACTTGTTGTACATGTACATCCATATTGAAGAGTTCTCATAAACATGGTCTTAACAAGATGTTGAATAACCAAAACATTGTATGTATCGACTCTTTGAACAAGACGTATTATTCGTGAATCACTCTATCACAAATTCTCTTATTTACATACTCTTGTGGAATTAAGTTCTATAATTATGTCCTTGAATTGAGTTATAACTCTAGGATTAACACTTTCCACTTACTTTCCTAAATTCTCAACAAGGGACTATACCTGAAGAACTTCTTACCGAATGAATGGATGGACAATTATAATATTTCCGCACAAAATAAAAAGATATTTTTTCTCGACCATTTATTCTTCTCTATTCAAAACCCTAGGCCATTTTTCTTCAAATTTTTGCTTCAGTCTGAATGTTGACATAGTATCATAGTGAAGATCTTGCCTTGTGTCATCATCCTCTTTAGTTGGTAGTGCCCTCACTCTACTTTTTTTGAGACTTTCATTTTCGCCTAGTGATTGGAGTCGGCAAGATTTTCATTTGCTTGGCGAGTTCTCCCTCTTCTCTTGCAAGTTATTTTCTGGATTTGGTCTGCTCAATTACTTTGGTGACATTACTAAATCTCCATCGAAGCAAGGGTTTGTCGAGCCTCTATTTTGCAGCTGGATCATGCTACTTATTCTTGTTGTTCATCTTATTCTTGAAGGTTGTCCTTCTTCTAGTTGTAAGGAAGATGATTACTTTCGCTCCTCTTTTGATTTGCATGATACTTGTTTGAGTGTCTCTATGTGTTAATTTCTCTATTTTGCTCCGAATCCAACTGATTTTAATGTTAGTAGTGGCTCCACTAGCCGTGAGGCTTTTGAGTTTACTCCTAGAACCTCAAGTCCTCTTTCTGTTAATTCCTCCAATATACCCGGTCTTCCCCCGGTTGTTGTCCTATTTTTCCTGTTCCAATTTCGGTGGTTGAAGGAAGATCATAATTGTGTCTTTGGCATCTAGAAATAAAATTTTCTTTATCGATGGTAATCCACCTGAATCCCCTTGCCAATTCAGCGGAATCCAGACAATGGGATAGATGTAACAATACCTTTATTTTTGGGATAACTAGTTTTCGGTCCTCTGATATTACTGGGATTTTCTGTTTCTGACATAACTAAACAAGGATATGGAATTATAGGTGGCGGAGGCAAGTCAATTCATCCCCCCACTTTAGCTATGAATCTGCTCCATTCACTATCAGCTATACTATCCCTACTCAATCCTATCCCCTTAGAAGCACTATCCTTAAAGGTTGAACTTTTACCCAGAAAGAGTAGCTCTAATTTGGAAATACTTCAAGATATCTGGTCAATGCATTAATAAATTCCACAAATTACATGGTTTCCCACCTCACTTCAAGTTCATCAAGGGTTGATAGCATGCCGCAGTTGCTGAGATTGAATGATCTCCTTTCGATAATGGATTATCTACACATGTGCTAGTCGAACAATCTGCTTATCAGTCTAACTCTCGCCTTTTGGTTTTGGGTTGACCAAGGAGCAATACACCTAGTAACACATTCATATGTCAAAGCCTTTCTCTTAGTCAAGTCTTATAGCATCTCCCAATTTGGCTGGTAATAGCTGGTTGTGTAGAAGTGTGTTGTAGTGCTTCATTGTGAAGTGGAGTTGCTAAACCTAATTGGGTTTTTGAATTCTAGAGCTATACATCACGTGACTACATACAGAGATCTTCTTTCAAAAATTTAGCTTCTCGTAATCCCTTATATTACCACCCTTCCTCGTGGTTACAATGTAAAGGTTACTTCCATAGGCTCTCTCACTTTCTTTTCATTTACCTTGCATTATGTGTCATTTTTCCATATTTTTCAATACGATCTTATCTCATTTTCTCGACTAGCTATCCAATTATATGATTCGATTCAATTTACCTCACTTTTATGTACTCTACAAGCCACCTTTTCAAAAAAGACGTTGGAAGTGGGTAAATTCCCCTTTACTATGGACTTCTAATGTCTTCGACTCAGTTTAAGCTTGTTGGTTCCAAATGGTGCTCTTTAGTTTTGCTGCCCTACTATCTATTTCATCTGATAGCTCTCATTGTAAAACTCGTTTTATGTTTTATGGCATCAAAGAGGAAGTCTTATAGCATCAAGGATGGGGACATATTCCTTTTGTTAGAATAAATAAATGCTGCTGGTATTACTCGTAGATGTTCTTCTAACAACCATTTACCCGATCTGCTTGTCCCTGTGACTAGATAACCTCGGTTACTTTTCCCCGATAAATGCATTAAGACGTCTCATTCTTTCAAACTTATTCATGTGGACACTTTGAGGCCTTGTTCTACACCAACTCGTAATGGGTTTTAAGTACTTTCTCGCCATTGTTAACGATTTTCTAGGGCTACGTGGGCTTGTCTCATGGGTTCCAAAAGTAATTATTTCCCTTAAGTTCAAGCTTATATTGTCATGACTTCAAACCACAGTGCGTCCCCTTTTCAAAAGTCTTAAATGGGTCGGATTGGATAGGTTACGTGGCCTTCGACTCACTCGGCTTCTAGGATTATTGACCACGTCATTGTCATGTGCGGAAAATTTGCTACCCCTAGCATTCCACCTCCTTAAAGAGGATAGGAGTTTTAATCGTCTTTCTTTCCAGAGCGTTACATCAACCATTAGAACCCTCTAACCAATACATGATTTCACCCCTATGGTAGGATGTCCTAGCTATGTGGTTTCACTCGTGAAAGGTTGAGATTAGATGCCTTTAGATTTTTGCACATATCATGAGCATATTGATTTGGAAGGCAAGTTGTCGTATCTTTAGTTCTCTCATATAGGGTCAATTATCAGGAAGGGCTAAGGTGTTTGAAATATGATAATCTCATAAGTGTTCAACTTCTTTTCATCCTCATGGGCTTGTGGCATAGATTCCTTGTGTCAGTTAACGTTAGGAGTGTAATTCAACTTCATGTATTTTGAAACCCATGTCGCATTCAAGGTGCCAGAGTATTCTCATTCTTGATAAACTAATTTTCCCTACACTCCAGGAGACGACTGGGTCACGTACTTGAATATTCCTCCTTAATGATTCCTATTTCCAATGTACAAGTTACCCGTATGCCTCATTTGTCTAATAAGTTATGTCGTCACAATGACTAACCATGTCACTATTCTTAGTAGTAATCTTTGTGTCTCTTAGCATATAACCTCGTGAAATATTCTACTCAGCACATTAATGGGTTCCTGAATAATTCCAGCCCGATCTTGAACTCCGTTGCTCCTCATTGTATTAAATCTATTGGGTATTGAAGGTTCAAACATGTCAAACAGGGAGCATCCCCGTGTGATCACATATATTCGATAGGTAGTTTTTATGGTCAGTTCAGGATAACACATCTT
Organism: Nicotiana attenuata; assembly: GCF_001879085.1. NCBI lineage: Eukaryota > Viridiplantae > Streptophyta > Magnoliopsida > Solanales > Solanaceae > Nicotiana > Nicotiana attenuata. Next base: position 81,026 of record NW_017670666.1, read on the forward strand.
AGTGTAATCGTTGAAGGTCATCAAAGGTTTAGTATGGGTGTTCGCGTAGAGATCTAGAATTTAGGAGGGTGAATAGGTTATTCTCAATATTTTCCCTTGAAGATGTTATGTGAGTTGATAATAAAGGTTGCATAAGTGTATTTCACATTAGGTCGCACTAGGAGTATGAAATCTCCCCATAGTTGTTCCCCATATATTTTGTGTTTTCACATGTCGATGTCTAAGAAGGTAGTTGGAGATACTTTGTGTATCAATTCAGTGTAAATTACTGAAGGTAAAGTTAATGGATAGTTAGCTTATGTGAGGTATCTAGTTATCATCCTTGTTAGATAAGTTTGGAGGTTGGGATTGTTTCCGTGAATGTGTTATGGCAAATCCTGTAAGTCGAGGAGGCCACCTTGAAGGCTGAGAGTGTTGTGGAAATAAGGTATTTTCTCTTGATTGTATAGCAATTGGTTTTGACTTGAAAGGTACCTTCTGGGTATTATGATTTAGAAATGTGTAGTTCATGTCCAGGTATCCTTATGATAATTTAGTGCTTGTAATGGTAAGATTAGTAATGTTGATATATATATTTTGGTGCTTTGTCTCATTGTGGATGTGTTGTTAGGATGGTTTTGGAGATTCTCTAGCAGGTGGATAGGCCTAGTTACAAAGGAGACTCTGCTGAAATTTCTGAAAGATTTGGGAGTTAGTCAAAATTTAGGGACTTGAGGTAGGTGAGAAAAGAGATATTATATGTTAAGCATTTAGGTCGGACTCTACTCCTCATTCTAGGACAAATGATCCTAAGGGGGGAGAATGTAAGGCCCCAGAAAATTTCGCTAAGTAATTTAGGATTTCGTGGTGCCAGGTAGGCTAATTATAATATTTTATGTGATAGTAACATGATGGACATCAATTGGATTTGGTAAATATGTGTATAAGTCTTATGGTAAGTAATTTGGGGTCCAAGGAGGGGCCTAAGTCAAAGTCAAATCGGAAAATTTCATAATTGGCTAAAATTCCAAATGAGTTTGCACAAGTCCACAGTTTTAACGAGTATATCTAAATACATATAAGGTTTTATGTGATGAACAACCTATCATATGAAAGGTCTTCGAGTCTAGTTTCCAAAGCTTCAAACCGCTCGTCATTTGGAAATTCCTACGCAAAGTTATGATCAAATTACCAAAGGCTGGAAAAATGTGATCCTGTGTCAGTTCTGCGATCGCAAAACCATTATGCGGTCCGCATAATTGATCTGCGACCGCAAATCTGGTCGCAAACTGGACTAGTGTAGCCCAGTTCTGGGCACCGGGTTTTGCGACGCGTCTGCGGCCCACATTCCTATTTTGTGGTCCATTATGCGACCGCAGACCCGATTTCGGAGGCTTATTTATCCTATTTTTATAACCCAACCCCATTTTAATATATAGGCTTTGGGGCTTCATTTGGGGTCATTTTTCTATTGATTTTAGAGAGAGTTGAGAGCATTTAGAGAGATAAAGAAGGAGCCTAGCTTCATAATCACTCAAATCTTGCTCAAGCTTTCAAGAATCAAGGAAGATAACCACTTGATTGTCCTCCATCCGGGTAAGTCCTTCTTCCAAGGTTTCATGTAAGAGGTTAAGGGTTCAAATATGTTTTAGGGATTAGAAATAGGCCATGCATGTGGGACTAAGTTGTAGTATGTGATATTGAAGAACTAATTTGGGTAGTTCCTGTTAAAATTGGTTGAGGGAAGAAGGAATTTCCATTTTCAGACCTTGTAGACTACTTCACATGTTACGTGTTTGATGAAATTCCTAAGAGAGTTACACCATGGGTAATCTTCCTAATTATTAATTGATTCCCGCTATCTCCTTATAGATTGTTATTGCTAGAGGTGTTGGGGGATTGTAGAAACTTAAGGAAAAGCTCTTTGAGGTATGTATGGCTAAGACCTCCTTTTCTTAGAAATTGAGCTCCCATGGTGTCCCCGCATATGTTGTAAGTCCGGAATTTGATTTATGTAGTATTTGTTATTTCACAGGATTTGGTGTTGCAAGAATATACGTGAAAGGCATGTCTCAATGTGTTCAATGTGCTATTCTTGGTAAATTGGGGATATGTGAAGGATGTGAACTATATGCTAAATTTCCTAGATTTCAAGTCAAGTTTAGATTGTGATTATTATGCCAAATCATGAGAATTCCTCTCTATGCTTATAACTTGAATTGCTCTTGTATGTGCCCATTATCTTAAATTGAAAGTTCGATGTTGAAAGTAAAAGTGATGTGGAATGTGAGTTATGAAATGTGGCCTAGTGCCAAGTATGATGTGATAATTGTGGCCCTAAGTGCCTATGAATTGATATATGTGAAGTAAAGATTGAAATGAGATGATTAATGAGAAAGGAACAACGCCTTGGTAAGGCAGCCAAGCCGATCGGGCCGTGATCGAATGCCATGCCGCACACATGGTGGTATTGTGCTGATATTTAATTCCGGAAAGTGAGAATGAGATTGTGATTGAGGTACATGTCTCAAATGAGGTAACCTAGCCGATCGGCTCGTGATCGGACTCCGCTCAAGAAAGTGGTGGTGTTGTGAAATGATGATGAACTGTATTAAATTCCCCAAACTAAAGCTATGGAAATTATGTGAAAGCTATGTGATTCCTTTTATTTCATGATGTAGTGATTGTTTAAAGCTTTCGTTGAATCCATATGATTTCTTTGTTCTTGTATGATTGTTCTTTCTAATGGGATGATGTTTAGTTATACATACTAGTGCTATTCGATGGCACCAACGCCCCTTTTGCCAGGGGTGCTACGTCTTAAATGGATGTAGGTGGTTCCATAGCAGGCAATGTTGGTCGCAGCTAGTGTCGCATCTTCCTTTCAGCTGACTTGGTGAGCCCCACTTTATTTCGGGGCCATGTACCATCGTTTATCATGTACTTTGTATTTTGAGGTATAGCCGGAGCCTTATTGCCGACATTTCCATATTATTCTTCAGTTAAATTTAGAGGCTCCGTAGACAGGTTGTGGGTGGTGTCGGGTATTGAAAGAACTGGATATGTTGTTATTTGGCAGAATGTTTCCTTCGTATCGATTAATTGTAATAATTTGGCTAGTATGATTGAACTGATAATGAAAGACAGATAAAAATTTTCTATGTAATGCTCATAAAGTAGGATTTATGGAGTTCATCTCCTTGTTATTCATAAATTAATTTTGGGTAGAATGAAACCTAATGGGCTTGCTCAGTCGGGCTTGCTCGGTTGAGCGCCGGTTGCGCCCCTCGGTTTTGGGGCGTGACAGTATGCTAACCATACCGAATCTGGCGACCTCGTGCCTCATTTTCTGTAAAACAAAAGGGTTAGGCCTTTCTCCCCCACCAGACTTGGCTATTTATACATTCATGATCAGCATATCGGTATTTAGTTCTCCAAATTAATGCACAGAACGTGGTTGTGTCCGTTGGGATTATGAAAAAACCCGATGGACTTTGGATAAGGCTTATCTTAAAGGATCATTATGTGGACAACATAACTGATCCGACTTGGTTTAACCATGATGCATGCGCAACTTAACCAGAGTAAGGTTTTTATGGGGTTTTAGACTGGTACCCTCAAGCGGACAACTCGAGGGGGAAGGAACGGAACCGTTGACTGCACCGCTGATCAACTGGTTTTACCACAAATAAGCCTTTTCGAATTTAAGGGTAGTAAATAGGAAGAGCGCAACCACTCATTAAAGCGTTGCGATATGATTTGATACACACGAGTGGAATGTGATGCGGAGCATGATTTATGCAGCAGTTAATAACATGTAGTCAAGTATTTTTACGTAGGAAAAATAAATACAACATTTAAATAATTGAAAGACAGTTACAGGAAAACGAAAACAAAGAGACAAGTCAGTTTCAGGGATAAAGAACCGTAAATGCTTAAAACATGGACAGTTAAATTCAAATAAGGGAGAAGGGTATGAGACAAAGCATTCTTGGACTAATTTGTAAAAAGATAAGTTCGTTATGGTAAGAGCCTAAAGGTATCCCCAGCAGAGTCGCCATGCTGTCGTGCCCCCCCTTTTCCCTCCACGGAGAGAGATCCGGGTTTCGACATTCATGGGGTGTGATGACTCATTTCCTTTTGGGAATTGGGTATTTGAATAGTCGCCACCTAACGAGTTATGGTGCGTTAGGGCACCTAGAGAGATTAACTCTTGGATTGGTTTGCATTACTAGAGACTTAGGGTAGGGGCTCGATATAACCCCGAGGGGAAGGTGTTAGGCACCCCTCTTGGTCCACAACTGTGGGTCCTGGCCGAACTTATATTTACGAATTAGTCCAAATAAATACTTGAAACGAATAAGGCATGTTTGTATAACTCAAATAATAATACATAGGTTTTGGACAAGTTGTATTATAAAACAAAAAAGAATTTTGAAAAGGAGGAGTCCTAGGTTGATTAGCCTATAGGATCACCCCACACAATGTCCAGTAAACACTCCTCAATGAGTGGCTACACGTGACATTAGCGCGTAGTCATCATATCCCATAACTACCCTTCCCATCCCCTTAGTGATCATTCAAAGTGAGTGTTGGTCAACGATTTCTATTGCGTGCTGTTACCCGTCCCTTCTTAATGGTCCTGGAGGGATTTAGGACCTTTACCTATAGGTGGTTCTAGATAATCCCCTAAGGTTTTAAAGGTGAAAATACTAAGGCGACAAGCAAGAACAACTAGGACTTTAGCACATAAGATAAAAGGGAGAAATTAGAGGCTCAAGTTTACCTCCTCAAACAATACACATAGGCAGCACGACTCAAGCACAAATAAGGGCCTTTTGTTAAGCAGTATCCTAAGGCATGATGTCTAAGTGAAATATACAGAAGACAGGCAGTTTATTTTGTAAACTCAGAAGTAATGACCCTAGCATGTTGCCTACTGATTTTTTTTTAAAAACCTGTCAAACCAGAACAACATTAAGTCACAAAAACAGTTTCAGAGTTGCAAGATTTGAAAACGTCCTATAGGCTTGCCTATACGCAGAATACTGATGACTACATTTCATATAGTGAAACAAGGCAGGTCTTTAAAATAGACTTTTTTGATCCCTATAGGCATGCTGTCTAATGATAGATTGGCAGTTTTTGAAAGAACTTGTTTTAGGGAAAATAGGCCATTAATTAACTAGTTTCGAAGTGAGCTAATCGTTAATCGAATTGATTTATTTAAACTAAACTAGTTGAGATCTGTAGGCAGAATTTCTGGTGGCGTTCCTTATAGGCATGGTATCTAGTTTTAATACTGATTTCAGAAACTTTGCAGGCATGTTGACAAATAAAAAACATGTAAACACTTGTTATAACAGAAGCTGGATTGGGATTATATCCTATAGGCATGACATCTACTCGTTAAATTGATTTTAAGACCTACAAACATGATTTCTATTATGGAATCACTTGAGACCTATAGGCATGATTTTTAACATGATAAAGCAAGCATAGAAAAAAATGTAAAGTCCTATAGGCATGGTTTCTGGCATGGTAAGGCAATCATATCGAAATGTAAAGTCCTATAGGCATGATCTCTACCCGTACTACCCCACAGACATGTAACTACCCCCCTTTTCACTAGTTGCCCCAATATTCGTTTACAAATTATTATAGACCATATGAATGAATTACATAAGTAGATAAGAAAATAAGAAGTTATTCTATAGGGAGCCTACATATAGGACCAGATTTCCAAAGCCTCCAATAGCCTCAAATGCCCAAATTCCATAGACAATGTCGTAGTCTAGGTGAATCAAAGTTCCCTAAGGATCTCAAGGATCCCGAGCAGTGCTTACACCTAGACTTGGTAACCAAATTGAATAAGTGCAGTGTGGAAGGGCCAGCCTCAGTATGCCAGAGTTCAGAGGGTTCTCAAGAGGATCCCAATGCAGTACACATACTGGAGGGGGCAGAACCTATTGACTTAGGAGTAGAGTGAGAGTGCTTGACACAATTTGAAAGGTCTTAGTAGGAAAATAGTATTAAAAGAAGGTTTGTTTGAAATAATTTGTGGAGTAAAAGAGGGAGTCATGCAGTAAAACAACTTTGAAAAGAGAGAGTTACATGATTAGACAATAGCAAATCAAACATGGAGCCCAAAAACACATCAGCAATACTCATAGGACCAAAACAGGAGGAAAGAACCTACATACAGGGGTGATGGGGATTGGGGATACATAGAGCACATGATTGTAAACACATAACAGGCAAAGGTCTTAGGAATTGGTAAAGACATGCTCAGACACAACTGATCAACCATAGTCACAGAACCAGCAATGCTTAAGGGGGTTCAGTATATGATCCACATGATTTAAGATCAATCTCAGAACCATACAAGTTCAGGAGTGCAGACTACTTCACAAGGAGACTCATACCAGGAACTAGATAGAGCAAAATCACATGGAGACAGACTACATGGGGGGGGGGGGGTAACATGTTCATATTGATCCTGAGGAAGGGGAGTACATAACATGCAAATCATGTAATCATATTAACTGCAAGTTTCACAGCAAAACCATAAGTAAAAGCAAACTAGAAACAGGATGAACTGAAGCAATAAAAGAAAGATATTGTTGTTGGAACTTGAATTGAAACTAGAACATACCAGTAAAGAAGATAGTAAGCAAAAGTGAAGGAGTAGAAGAGCACAATAGTTAGCCTTGGCTTGCAACCGGCTAACTCAGAATAACATCAAGTAGCACAAAAGAGAGAGCAGAAAGTGTAAGTGTGAGAGAGAGCTTTTTGAACCAGAATGTTCGTATGTCTGCGTTAATGAGAGAGTGTGTATTAGTAGTTCGAAATTAGATAAAATAAGGTAAGAATCATAGTAGCATAGTAATTATGGAACTCAGAATCAGTTAGAGAAAAATCAGGACAAGTACTCCCTTAAGCTAAGGGAATTAATTCAAATGGTAATAACAAGTAACAGATAAGGAAAGAAATCAGTGTATGACTAATAAGGAAAGATTCAAATGCAGTAAGTATAGGGTAAACAATTAGGGCTAAGTTCAGAACACTCTAATTAAAGAAATAGTCAGTAAGAATAAAGTACCACAACAGACAAGGTAGGTGAATCAGTTAATTCGAATAGAAGAGGTTGAAATTGAGGGTTTAAAGGAAGGTCTTTCAATCAAACCATAAAAATAGGGAATCCAGAATCAATCAAAGAGGAAGTCACGATACAGTATTCAGCATATAAATAGAGAAGATCAGAATAACCAGACAAAGCAAACATGCGGGTTAAACAATATCAATAGAAAGAGGCAAGTCTGAACAGTCAAGATGATCATAAGCACATAGAGGTGATATAAGTTAGGCATACGAAACTCAGTAGAAACACATTTAAAGCGAGATAGTCATAGAAACTCAAACAAGAACAGGCTAGTCACAAAATCAAATGCAGAAACCTAGAAAAATTAGGGTTTTCAACATAGGCAAGTTGAAGAGGTAGTAAACTCACAAAATCAGTCGAAGTATGCGAGAAAATAGAAGTTTAAACATAAAAATCAGTTTAAATAATGTTTTAGAAGAAGTTCCAAAAACCCTAATTTTAGAAGAAGGTGAAAACACTTTGGAATCGATGATTCTTGTAAGTCGGCGTGGCCCAGGGACCTTGAAGGCCTTAGAGAAGGCAAGCATAACATTAGAGGAGCCATTGGAGGCTTAGGAGTTGATGGGAGATCACCGGAGAAAACCGGAGAAAGGGAGGTCGGCGGTTGAAGGAGCTAGGGTTAAGTTGAGTGGTTGAGAGAGGAGAGGAGATGAGAGAATACAGAGGCGGCGGTCTCTGAATAACGGGCTAGGGTTAGGGGTCGTTTGGAATTAAAAATGGTAAGGGCTAATACGGGCCGTTGATCTCTTAGATCAACGGCCAAGATTTAATTGATGCTGGGTCGGGTAGGCAGGTTCAGGGTTTGGGTCGGGTGTTTTTAATACGAAATTGGGCTGGGGTTGGGTTTAAATTAAGGCTGAAATTGAAATGCAATTCTGGCTACATTTTAAATAGCCAATTTTCCACCATATAATTTATAATAAATAATAAATAATTTCTGGAAAATAATTTTGTGTACTAAAATGATTTAAACTATATATTTAACATTTTAAAAATAAAGGAGATTAATTGTACATATATAAACGTAATTATACATTAATAAGGCTAATATTGCAATTATATGCAATTTAGCTTTAAAAATACAAAATGCAATTATAAAAAATGCACAAAAATATTTTAACCATATTTTGGCATAAATATGGAATTTAAATGACTAAATCACCCCAACAATAATTTGAGGGTAATTATTGGGGGATTTTATGAGTAAAAGGGAAGGAAATAAATCAATTTAAAATCTTTAAAATTATGGGAAAAATTATAAAAACCTTATGCATGCTTATATATATGCATATATATGCTATTTTGAAGGTATTTATGCATATAAAAAAATATAGGGAAAAATTGGGTATCAACACCATCCATCGTTGGGACGAGCCACCCAGTTCATACTACAACTACTTTTGGAAAGAACCGTGACTTTAAGAAAACTAAAGGCTTATTATCTACTAAAACATAAAATGAAGCTAAATCAAACAAAGAAGCTACTAAATCAACAAAGAACTAATAAAGAAATAAAAATAAAGAAGTTAATAAGCAAAAATTATTGAAGGCATAACGAATATACATAATTAGAGAGAGAGAGAAGATATATACATAATGAGAGAAAAAGAGAGAGAATATATATACATGAATAAGAAAAGAAAGAGAATAAAATCAAGTTATTACTGGCCAAAATGTCTCAGAATGTATCAAATATAACCAATAAACTCCACCTCCCCCCCCCCCCC
>NW_017670666.1:89913-100639 GCF_001879085.1 Nicotiana attenuata
CCCCCCCCCCCCCCCCCCCAAATAAAGATAAGCATTGTCCCCAATGCTTAGCAATATAAGAGTAAACGAGGGGAAAGAGTGAATAAAACTCCCTGTGGAATCTTGGACATCTCTGTGTCCCTAGGAATGTCACCACCCTCAAGCTCATCATACTGAATCTCATCATCCTAAACTCTGGGAGTGGCTGAGCTGGTGAACATCTGACACACTGCCTCAGTAGTGTCGGTAGCAAGGTTTGGCTCGTCAGACTGGCCACCTGGTGCTACCTGTATAGATAGGGTTGCGGGCTCTGGTGCCGTCTGGTGCGGGTCAAGTAACATGTCGAATGGCAGGTCTCCGGCTGTAGCAATTCTGTTCACTTCTCTTTGGAGCTTGTCCACTGACTTCTTGGCAGCCTGGGATTTATTCATCTTCTTTACTTCTTTTCCTAGCTCTTCGATCACTGACCCGTGTTATACCAATGTAGCCATAATACTATTCTGGTTTTCTAGGAGCTTCTTCAGTGTCTCTTTAACGGTTGGAGGAATCTGATGTGCCGGAATAGAAGACTGCGCTGCAACAGTACTGGAAGGTTAGATAGCTTTGTAGTGGCTGTCTACATCCAGTTGTTAAGACTCGCCAATGTCTAGGAGACTCGCAGTGCAGAGAGTGGGCAATAGGCATGGGCACTGGCTTCAAAGTCGAGGTGGGAGCTGTGGAAGGAACTGCAGTAGGGACTGAAGATGATGGTGGAGGCATTGCTACGGCACTAGAGGAAGGTTCGGCTGAAGTGGATGGAACATCAACTGCCCCCGCAACTACCACGACTGGCCTGTGGTGGTAGACGGCTGAGCTTTTCTCTTTATGTTGTTCGCATCTATAAGTGATACCACGAGAAAGGCTTCTTCGGCCTCACCTTTCTATTAAAATCCCTTGGTTCCATCCTCGCATCTGTAAGATACTCTGTAAAGGTGTTGTGATACGGGTAAAAAGAGTCATCCTGCTGGATGATCACTGAGATGTTGGCCGACATCAAGGCACCCACATTGATAGGGTACCCGACCATAATAGAAGCAACGAAGAATGCCCGAGGGATCAACAAGTGAGTCTAATTTTGACTCAGGTCCAGTCTGCTGTAGAAAAATGATTGCCACCCTTTTGCTTCGAAGCTCAATGTGCTCCAGTGGATAGGAACCCCAGCGATGATCCATGGTGGTGGCGGTCCTGGTGCAGCTAGAATATCCGCTAACCAAGGGTGAACTGCATCTCCAAGTGCACAGTTCTCCAAAGTATTCTTTTTGCTCGACCTCATCAAAGCCCAAGTATGTGTTCAGTGTGTGCTGATCAAATCGCACTTTGAGGTTTCACACTTTTGTCACCTTTGTCCCCTTTTGATATGCGCCATATTGGCGTAGAATTCCCGGACAAGGTATTCCTTGTCATCCACCACGCTCTAGGTAAACCACATCCACCCTTTGTCTTCTCTAAACTGTCTCAACATGGCCGGGTTGTACCTCTCTAAATATGTCAGCGACCTCGCCGGCCACCATGTTCGGAAACTACTGAAAGCTGCAAGGCTGACGAATGAGTCCTCCCAAACCTCTTTATTCTTTATTCTTTCAATCCTAGCAGCTGTGGCATCTCCCCCTCTACCATCATCGAGGATGTGCTGAACTTGTGTCATAGGGACTGGTGCGGCCGAAGGCTCATAAGCCTGACTAGCACTTTCCGATCCGTCAAAAGTGCTGTGAGATGAGGACGGTTCATCCCTGAGTTGAAATCTCCCTGGCAGCCTGGACTATATTGCCGGTTGTTACTGAACAGAGGCTGAGTCTCCCTCTGATATGTCCCTAAACGGGGTGTATGAACTTGATATTCTAAACGTCAATACCATACAAGGGGGGGAGGGGGGTGATTTGTGTGGTACCCAATTTTCGTTTTAGAAGAACCTGGTTCTTCTAGGTGTACTTACTACTACTGTTTGCGGAATTAAGAGTGCATAAAATAAAGAACACGGAGAGTTTTACGTGGAAAACACCTGGCTCAAAAGGTGAAAAAACCACGACCTACTACTCAGTAGGATTTTCCCAAACTTCCACTAAAATCAATGAGCCAAAACAGCATTTACAAAACTCTTGTAAACCTAAGGATTAACTCTAATCCCGTTGTGGCAACCAGCCTCTAACTGCTGTGACAATTTCAAGTTAACTCTAACTTGAATACTCAAAATACCTATTACAATTGCTTCTAGATAAAGCTGAAAGGTACAATATGAAACACCTACTACAATTGAACTAGAAATAAAGAAAGACATATAAAACTCTTTATGGAGCTGGTTCTTCAATCTGGTTCATGTAGCTTCTGGTTTGCACACTTGAATCACACACGAACTGCTTGCAAAAAGCCTTGCTATTTTGCTCCCAATACACGTTTAACTTCTGCGTTTTTGTGCAACACTTTAATGTGAGAACATCCTGCAATTTATAGAGTTAGTAGATGAAGAAATAACTAGAGTTCTGATGCAACTCTTCCTTGGTGGAAGAGTTCTAGTTGATTTCAACTTCTACCTCCTTCCCTATCTTGACTTGTGTTCTCTTTGATTAAGGACTCCTTCTCCTTATCAATTATGCAACCTTTTCGATTAGGAGATATTAAATACACCAAGTTAAGCTTATCTCCTTCACGTGCATCCCACATGCTTGAATCTGCCCGTTTTTGTGAACCTGAGGGATGGACCACTGGATGGACCTGGTTCATGTTTGAGTTCCTTTGTCAGTCTTCAAAACTAACCTTTACTTGGGCCAACAAATTCCCCCTTTTTGATGATGACAAACACTGTGCTTTTCATACACTTAGGCCCTGCCAGAACTCAGCTCGAACATCAACACAATGTTAGAAACATTTTTCCTTATATCACTTATCATCAAGGACCAGGTACATTAGGTATAAACATCATTGTTCAAAGTGTAAACATCACTTGTTTAAAGCACAACCTTTTTTTACCCCTTTTGGTCATCATCGAAAAGTTGCATAAAAACTGTGAGATAACCAGTCTTNAGTAAGGAGTCCTTCTCCTTATCAATTATGCAACCTTTTCTATCAGGAGATATTAAATACACCAAGTTAAGCTTATCTACTTCACGTGCAACCCACATGCTCAAATCTGCCCGTTTTTGTGCACCTGAGGGATGGACCACTGGATGGACCTGGTTCATGTCTGAGTTCCTTTGTCAGTCTTCAAATCTAATCTTTACTTGGGCCAACAAATTCCCCCTTTTTGATGATGACAAACACTGTGCTTTTCATACACTTAGGCCCTGCTAGAACTCAGCTCAAACATCAACACAATGTTAGAAACATTTTTCCTTTATATCACTTATCATCAAGGACCAGGTACATTAGGTTATAAACATCACTGTTTAAAGTGTAAAGCACAACCTTTTTCCCCCTTTTGGCATCATCGAAAAGTTGCATAAAAAATGTGAGATAACCAGATTTTAAAACATACTCGTGGCCACTGGGGCTACTTCAAATACAATTATGAATTAATCATCATAGATCAAGCTAAGAATTTTAACCATCAAAGAAATATAAACAAACAGTTAGAGCAAAAGGCAGTGAATTTCATTGATGATTGATAAGATTGTACCACAAAGCGTAAGAAGAAATAAAAATACTGAAAACATGAGCAAAAGAAACAAAAAGTTTCGAATTGGGTCACTGGTTGATCTACACTAGGCTAAGATTTAAGGCTTGCAAGAGGTAGGGGCTGGGTTATTTGCTTGGAGAAGTTTCAGCATGTCTTGAAGAATTCCATCATTCTTCTCCTTTTCCTTTGCAAGTTCAGTTCTGAGAACATCTAACTCAGATTCTACCTCAACCAATCGTGTCTTTAGCCTTGCTATCTCAACATCCTTTGCCTCACTCTCCTGTAATAGAGCTCTGACCTTGCTATTGATAGGTGTCCTTTTAGATGAACTAGGTTCATTAGGAATGACATTGACTTCATAATCGCAAGCGAGCAGAGTATTAACCCCAAAATGATCCTTGCTTGTACCTTAAAATGTGCAAGCACAGTTGTGATAATGAGATCATAGGGAATGGCATGAGTTTTGGTGCTATTGATTACTCTATCAGTAGGTCCACGAGGGTTTCCTGTTTAGATGGAACAGGTTCATCTATATTTTTCCCAAGTTGAACCAACCCCTCAGCAGCTTCGCCAGGCCCACTTCCCCCTGTTTTGCTCACACTCTCTTCTATTTCAGTAAATTCCTCTCCCCGAACAACCATTGCACCAGTTTCTTTAGTTAGACCAACATGAGTGGGTGAAGAATCAACCACTCTTGTACCCTTTCCCCTCACAGTACTCCTAGCACCCTTGCTCTCTTTTTCTTTTCCCTTTTTATTTTTACCACCAACTTCTCTAGTTCTGTAGTCTCAACACCTTCTATAGATCCTACCCGTACAAATCTATTCTCCAAATTTGCAGAAACTTCAGAAATTGTCTAAAGAGTAATTTTAGAATCAGAAGATACCTGTTCAGTTTCGGAAGACCTACTTTCTTCCCCCTTAGTAGCAGACTTAAATGAATCTTCAGATTTTTAGGATTCTTCTTCCCTACATGCTTTCAATTGCTTGTTTATTTTCTTGATCTGCTCTCCTTCAGCGACAATCTTTACTCTACTCTTAGAGATTGGTGTTGTAGAAAGTGAGGAAGTGGTTTCCTGTGGTAGTGATGAAGGATTTTCAGAGGTGTTCGACATATCTGGGCTAGGGTATGGAAGAGAAGAGAATTAGATTATGTTTGGAAGATGAAAGAAGAATGAGAGTTTTTTACCGCTTGAGAGAGATGAAGTAAGGAATACACTAAAGTTGATCAATATACAGGGGAATAATTGATGGGGTAACTACAGCTTTTCAGACTCTTCGAAGTTTAATTAAACTGAAATTCAGTTTTGAAGAGACGTTGGAGTGTATCCCTAGAATCTAGGTACTTCCATTCGGTTGGGACTCTTATGAATAGGACTGGTTCACTTGTAACGGATAAGTCCAAAAGGAGTTTGGTATTTGGTAGGACTCTGCTCATGATCCAAATATAGTTATTTCAAATTATGCAGAGTGTAGAAAACATACCATGTTATCTTGATGAACCAGGTTCTTCACTGATAATTCTCTTGTGTGAGTCTATATTTGCCAAAATAGAGAAAATATCATTAGAGATTAATGAGTCATTTTAACACATGGCACAAGAGTATACTATGGAAAGTATGAGACTGAGCAAGATTTAATCTAATTATACACAATTTACAGACTTTCTAACCACTTTTTTCAATTCTTTTTCATTTTTTTCGTTTAACCTTGAACTGGTCCTTTTAGGTGATCTTAATCATCCCTAATTCCAACCTGTTCCTCTCAAAGTGATCTCTACTTAAGGCTTTTGTGAAGATGTCAGCAATTTGCTTGTCAGTAGCACAAAACTCCACAGTGATCAAGCCTTTCTCATAGTTGTCCCTCAAAAAATGGTGCCTAACATCTATGTGCTTAGTTCTCTTATGATGAACCGGATTCTTTGTCATACTAATAGCACTAGTGTTATCACATAAAATAGGAATGCAACCAACTTCAATGCCAAAATCTATCAGCTGTTGTTTGATCCATAGCAATTGAGCACAATCATGAAGCAGCAGCAACATACTCAGCTTCAGCAGTAGATAAGGCCACTGAATTTTGCTTTTTAGTAGCCCATGACACAAGACATGAACCAAGGAAGTGTGCCATACCTGAGGTGCTCTTCCTATCCACAAGGAAACCTGCATAATCAGCGTCAGCATATCCCACTAGGTTAAAATTACTACCTTTTGGATACCAAAGGCAAAGGTCAGTGGTGCCTTTCAAGTATCTCAATATTCTCTTGACATCAGTCAAGTGGGACTTCTTTGGATTTGCCTGAAATCGAGCACAAAGACCTACACTGCACACAATGTCAGGTCTGCTAGTAGTGAGATATAAAAGAGAACCAATCATTCCCCTATACAACTTCTGATCAACAGATGAACCAGGTTCATCTATATCCAATTTCGTGGATGTTGCAATAGGAGTGTCAATTTCTTTGGATGTTCCTTCCTGGTTTTGTTACTGAGGAATAGGTTCATGGACAGGTTCCCTCGAGGTTAGAGGATCAGTTCCTCTCTAGTCAGTTCCCCCTGTCATGTTGCCCTGGGTGGAGGACCTGTTCCATCACCTGTTCCTTCCAGTGATGCATCTTCAGGCTGGACTGTGGTTTCACCATTTGAATTTCTTATCAGCCCAATCTCTTCATTATCTTGTTCCTGCCTCTCAGAAAGAATGTTCGTTTTAAGAAAATAACATATACATTTTTTTTACACACATAGTTCTTTTACTGTATATCTTATAAGCTTTACTATGTGAAGAATATCTCAAAAATACTCCCTCATCATTTCTGGGATCATACTTACCTAGGGAGTCTTTGCCATTATTGTGCAAAAAGCACTTGCATATAAATGCCCTAAGATGGGATATATTTAGCTTTCTCCCTTTAAGTGACTCATAGGGAATCTTCTTAAAAAGAGGTCTAGTCATGCAACTATTTATGATGTAGCATGCAAATATTCAGCAAACTTAGCATTTTCAGATTCAGTTCCATGATAGACCTAATTGATGCAAGATGATTACCTAGTTGTTTCTGAGTTTTTCTAACAAAAGAAGTAAACATGTCAAATGCTTCATCTTTAGATGTTAAAAATAATGTCCAAGTAAACTTAGAGTAATCATCAACAAGCACCATCACATATCTTTTACCACCTCTGCTTAATATTCTCATTGGACCACAGAGATCCATATGGACCAGTTCCATCGTTCTGGTGGTGCTTACCACTTTCTTGCATTTAAAAGAGGATCTTACCTGCTTCCCCCTTGCACAAGCCTCCCAAACTTTGTCTTCCTTGAACTTGATGTTAGGCAGCCCTGTCACCAGGTCCTTGGAGACTAATTTGTTGAGTTGACTCAGACTTGCATGTCCAAGTCTCTTGTGCCAAAGGAGGGGATCATTGTCCAACACACTTAAGCAAGTGAGTTCATTTTTTGAGAGAGTAGACAAATATACAATATAAATATTGTTAACTCTTTTTCCCTGCAAAACAATCTTGTCAATGGTAAGATTAATCACAAAATATTTAGTAGTGGTGAATGCTACCAAATTACCTTTATCACATAATTGTGATACACTGATTAGACTATACTTTAGGCCATCTATGAAGTAGATATTCTCAATAGAGTAAGAATCAGTCTTACCTACCTTTCCAAACCCAATGATCTCACCTTTCTTCCCATTTCCAAAGGAGACGTTACCTCCTTTGAGGTTCTCAAGTGAAGGAACTGGTTCTTACTTCCTGTCATATGCTTTGAATAGCCACTATCCATGTACCATATTTGGCTGCTCCCCTTCACTTGGACCCGCAAAAGGAAATCAGGGGTTAGTCTTAGGAACCCAAACTAGTTTGGGTCCCTTTCTATAGGCAAAAGGGTGAATCAAATTCTTTTTAGCCCAACCTGGCAGCCTATTTTTCCCTTGAACAAATTCTTTATTCTTTTGACTAGCCTTTTCTTTTGCAATACATTCACTTTTATAGTGACCAGTTTTACCACAATGTGTGCAAATTTTGTTCTCAGGAAGTGTGAGGTACTTGCTTTTAGGGTCCCACTTTGGTGCTTGAGTCCCATAGCCAAGTCCTCTTTTGTTGCTACTGTGATGCTCTTGCAACCAAGAGAGTGCATCAGAGGCCTTGTTCCATTTGCAAGTTCTGTCTAATTCATGTTTCACCTTTCCTAGATCTTCTTTTAGGACTTTAATCTGCTCATCTCTTCTGTACAGCTCATCTTTCATTTTTTCTACATTTCTTCTAAAGTGAGTTGTGTGTGATCAGATTTCTTTTTACCAGTTCCTAATTTTAATTTTAGATTTTCAGATTTAAGCTCTAGGACTGTGGTGTCAAGTTCATGAACCTGGTTCTTCAACTCAGCATTTTTACTATCACTCTCATTAGCCCTAAGTTCCAGGTTTTTGCACTTAGCTTTCAGAATCACACACTCCTTAGACAGTTGTTCCTTTTCATTGTTTATAACTTCAAATTCATCAATGAAATCTAGAAGTAATTCAGATAGACTTTCTTTAGACAAAAACTTAATCTTGTCTTTGAGATGAATTATACTTACCTCAGATTCCTCATCGGATTTCCCAATTGCCATAAGTGCTTGTTCATCTCCATCTTCGTCTTCTGAGTCATCATATGAGCTTTCACCCCAAGCAGCAACCATAGCCTTTGTTGATCCTTTGTTCTTCTTGGGATGAACCTGTTCCTTCTTCCTGTTCCTTCGTTCAGCTCTTTCCTTCTTCCAATCAATTTCCCATTGAGGGCACTTTTTAATGTGGCGATCAGTCTTCCCACACTTGTAACACCCCTCATTGGTTTGTTTTTCAGGAACCCTTGGTTTGATGTATCTTACACTTCTTGAAGGACCATTTCCTCTCATTAGGTACTCTTGAAGTCATTTGTGATCATGGTCATTTCATCCTCCTCTAGTTCAGCACCTTCAGTGATTCTGAATGCCAGGCTCCTTTCCTTCTTGGGTGCATCCATCTTCATGGTTTGCCTTCTAAATTCATAGGCAGTGAGATTTTCAATTAGCTCATCCAACTTGTGGCAATGTTCTTTGATTCCTGAATAGCTGTGATTTTGCTTTCCCAAGATATTGGCAGTACCCTTGTCAAAATCTTCTCAACTTTGTCTTCTTCAAGAATAACCCTTCCAAGAGACTTAAGTTCATTTGTCAGTGTGGTGAACCTTGTATACATCTCTTGGATGGTTTCACCTTCCTTCATGGTGAAATTCTCATATTGAGAATACAGCAGTGTTCCTCTGGACCTCTTCACTTGAGGTGTTCCTTCATGTGCAACTTGCAAAGTATCCCAGATTTCCTTAGCAGTGGTACAACTTTGAATTCTACTGTACTCATCTAGACCAAGTCCACACACAAGCCATTTCTTGGCCTTAGCATTTTTCTCCCATTTTCTTAAATCCTCAGCAGTGCAGTCAGCTCTAGTTTTTGGCACATCCACTCCTTCAGCATTCTTCTTTGTAGTTGCTAGAGGACCATCAGTGACTACGTCCCAGAGTTCATAGTCTTCTCCTATGATGTGATCCCTTATCCTGTTCTTCCGCCAAGAATAGTACTAACCATTGAAAAGTGGAGGCCTAATAGTGGATTGCCCTTCCCAGTTCCCAGGTGGTGCACTCTTGTTGATCTTTTCCTAAGGTGTTAGCCTCTTCAAGGATAACTTGGCTCTGATACCAATTGATGTTCTAAACGTCAATACCATACAAGAGGGGGGGTGATTTGGGTGGTACCCAATTTTCGCTTTAGAAGAACCTGGTTCTTCTAGGTGTACTTACTACTACTGTTTGCGGAATTAAGAGTGCATAAAATAAAGAACACGGAGAGTTTTACGTGGAAAACACCTGGCTCAAAAGGTGAAAAAACCACGACCTACTACTCAGTAGGATTTTCCCAAACTTCCACTAAAATCAATGAGCCAAAACAGCATTTACAAAACTCTTGTAAACCTAAGGATTAACTCTAATCCCGTTGTGGCAACCAGCCTCTAACTGCTGTGACAATTTCAAGTTAACTCTAACTTGAATACTCAAAATACCTATTACAATTGCTTCTAGATAAAGCTGAAAGGTACAATATGAAACACCTACTACAATTGAACTAGAAATAAAGAAAGACACATAAAACTCTTTATGGAGCTGGTTCTTCAATCTGGTTCATGTAGCTTCTGGTTTGCACACTTGAATCACACACGAACTGCTTGCAAAAAGCCTTGCTATTTTGCTCCCAATTCACGTTTAACTTCTGCGTTTTTGTGCAACACTTTAATGTGAGAACATCCTGCAATTTATAGAGTTAGTAGATGAAGAAATAACTAGAGTTCTGATACAACTCTTCCTTGGTGGAAGAGTTCTAGTTGATTTCAACTTCTAACTCCTTCCCTATCTTGGATTGTGTTCTCTTTGATTAAGGACTCCTTCTCCTTATCAATTATGCAACCTTTTCGATCAGGAGATATTAAATACACCAAGTTAAGCTTATCTCCTTCACGTGCAACCCACATGCTTGAATCTGCCCGTTTTTGTGAACCTGAGGGATGGACCACTGGATGGACCTGGTTCATGTCTGAGTTCCTTTGTCAGTCTTCAAAACTAACCTTTACTTGGGCCAACAAATTCCCCTTTTTTGATGATGACAAACACTGTGCTTTTCATACACTTAGGCCCTGCCAGAACTCAGCTCGAACATCAACACAATGTTAGAAACATTTTTCCTTTATATCACTTATCATCAAGGACCAGGTACATTAGGTTATAAACATCATTGTTCAAAGTGTAAACATCACTTGTTTAAAGCACAACCTTTTTCCCCCTTTTGGCATCATCGAAAAGTTGCATAAAAAATGTGAGATAACTAGATTTTAAAGCTTACTCATGGCCACTGGGGCTACTTCAAATGCAATCATGGATTAATCATCATAGATCAAGCTAAGAATTTTAACCATCAAAGAAATATGAACAAACAGTTAGAGAAAAAACAGTGAATTTCATTGATGATTGATAAGATTCTACCACAAAGCATAAGAAGAAATAAAAAACTACTGAAAAACATGAAG
>NW_017670666.1:101865-111872 GCF_001879085.1 Nicotiana attenuata
TTCCGAAAAATAGGGGGTAAACTCTGTACCGGGTTTTCTGTAAAATACAAATGAGGCTTACTTGGGGGGCCTCATCATTTCTGGGATCATACTTACCTAGGGAGTCTTTGCCATTATTGTGCAAAAAGCACTTGCATATAAATGCCCTAAGATGGGATATATTTAGCTTTCTCCCCTTAAGTGACTCATAGGGAATCTTCTTAAAAAGAAGTCTAGTCATGCAACTATTTATGAGGTAGCATGCAAAAATTCAGCAAACTTAGCATTTTCGAATTCAGTTCCATGATAGACCTAATTGATGCAAACTGATTACCTAGTTGTTTCTGAGTTTTTCTAACAAAAGAAGTAAACATGTCAAATGCTTCATCTTTAGATGTTAAAAATAATGTCCAAGTAAACTTAGAGTAATCATCAACAAGCACCATCACATATCTTTTACCACCTCTGCTTAATGTTCTCATTGGACCACAGAGATCCATATGGACCAGTTCCATAATTCTAGTGGTGCTTACCACTTTCTTGCATTTAAAAGAAGGATCTTACCTGCTTCCCCCTTGCACAAGCCTCCCAAACTTTGTCTTCCTTGAACTTGATGTTAGGCAGCCCTGTCACCAGGTCCTTGGAGACTAATTTGTTGAGTTGACTCAGACTTGCATGTCCAAGTCTCTTGTGCCAAAGGAGGGGATCATTGTCCAAGACACTTAAGCAAGCTAGTTCATTTTNTACTCAGTACGGATT
Source organism: Nicotiana attenuata (assembly GCF_001879085.1). Lineage (NCBI taxonomy): Eukaryota > Viridiplantae > Streptophyta > Magnoliopsida > Solanales > Solanaceae > Nicotiana > Nicotiana attenuata. The sequence continues at coordinate 102,604 of NW_017670666.1, forward strand.
TTTCCCAAAACTTCCACTAAAATCAATGAGCCAAAACAGCATTTACAAAACTCTTGTAAACCTAAGGATTAACTCTAATCCCGTTGTGGCAACCAGCCTCTAACTGCTGTGACAATTTCAAGTTAACTCTAACTTGAATACTCAAAATACCTATTACAATTGCTTCTAGATAAAGCTGAAAGGTACAATATGAAACACCTACTACAATTGAACTAGAAATAAAGAAAGACACATAAAACTCTTTATGGAGCTGGTTCTTCAATCTGGTTCATGTAGCTTCTGGTTTGCACACTTGAATCACACACGAACTGCTTGCAAAAAGCCTTGCTATTTTGCTCCCAATTCACGTTTAACTTCTGCGTTTTTGTGCAACACTTTAATGTGAGAACATCCTGCAATTTATAGAGTTAGTAGATGAAGAAATAACTAGAGTTCTGATACAACTCTTCCTTGGTAGAAGAGTTCTAGTTGATTTCAACTTCTACCTCCTTCCCTATCTTGACTTGTGTTCTCTTTGATTAAGGACTCCTTCTCCTTATAAATTATGCAACCTTTTCGATTAGGAGATATTAAATACACCAAGTTAAGCTTATCTCCTTCACGTGCATCCCACATGCTTGAATCTGCCCGTTTTTGTGAACCTGAGGGATGGACCACTGGATGGACCTGGTTCATGTTTGAGTTCCTTTGTCAGTCTTCAAAACTAACCTTTACTTGGGCCAACAGAACTCATCTCGGAGGTCTGCTCCTCTCCCTTTCCCGGTTGTTGTCTTTTTTTCTGATTTCCTTTAGTTGGGCAAGAGGTAAGGCTCTCTTGCCTTCTTCCCAAAAAGGTTCACCCCTCCCTTTAACAGTGTTGCCTCTTCCTCGAGATCGAATCATTGTCTGCATCAAGCAAAGGCAATTGTTAGTTTCCATTCAATGTTCAGACATACACAAGAGATATGCAAGAATACACCAAAAAATACAGTGACGGTCTCAGATACAGAATGCTTGCATGATAAGGATCTGTGGTCCGCACAATTTTCTTGCGGCTGTAGATGAGGCCTTGCGGACCGCACAATTTTGTTTTGCGTCTGCAAAAGTGAAGTGCGGTCCGCAGAATTTCACTTGCGATCGCATCTCAGAAACCCAAAATATAACAACTCTCTGATGATAGAGAATTGGCTGATGTGCGATCGCAACATGATTTCTGCGGTCCGCACATTTTACCTTGTGGCTGCACATTTGAGTCACAAAGTGTAGACTCTCTGATGACAGTAAAAGGGCTGTTTTGCGGCCGCAATGGGAATTCTGCAGTTAGCACATTTTACCTTGCGTCTGCAGACCCCTTCTTCACTAATGATTCCCTAGAATCACTTTCTGCGGACCGCACAATTTCAGGTGCGGCCGTACAATTCAAAAAAACTTTCAAGAGTTTAGTTAGGTGATTCTAGGTTTTGCTATTTTGTGCACAATTGATATGATAACATCATAGAGGCATGAAAATATGTTGACCCAGTCCCCATAGAGCATGTATTAGTTAACCCACTATAGATTTACCCCCACATGAATGCACAATTGAATTCTAATGACAAATGGCCTAAACATGAGTAAAAATCTACAAATTAAAAGAAAAAGAGCAAAGAGATGTGATGAGTGATTGAACAACGATGTTTATTCACCAAGAAATTTCAAGAAAGTGCTAATTTTGTGCTTAGAGAGTGAAAACCGTAACCCTTGCCCCTGCCCTTCTATTTATACTTCTGGTTCATGAACGGGGGAAGATGGTTGTGTGCGGCCGCACATTCTCATATGCGGTCCGCACTCTGTTACCCGGGGCTTGATTTTTAGTTCTCTATCTGCGGTCCGCATAATTTTGTGTGCGGCCGCAGATTTCCTCTCGCGCTCGCACATCGGCCTTTTCTCTGACAGACTAAACTTCAGAGAGTTTGCATTTATAACCCTTTATTTGTGCGATTTGCAAGATAATTATGCAGTCGCAGTGCACTTTTGCTGCATCAACTATAAATGTGCAGTCCGTAACAATTGAATTGATGTCTGTAATTCTTGCAACACTTTACTAGATTTTTGTCCATAATTCCTGTAAGTCACACTCAGTCCTGTGGCACACTTCAAATCAAGTTAGCACAAAAATAACACCTAACTACAAAAAAGAAAAAGGAAATGAAACATGTGTTGCCTCCCAAGAAGTGCATGATTTAACGTCACGACACGACGCAGGATACCATCAATTGAAATGAATGTCCGCTACGACGTGGCTATCTCCAACTCTGCCCAAATAGTGCTTTACTCGGTGACCATTAACTCGAAATACTTCACTGTTTTTGTTCTTCATGTCCAATGCACAAAAAAGCATCACACCCACAATTTCAAAGGGACCACTCCATTTTTAGACTTTATCTTCCCGGGAAACATCCTCAACCTTGAGTTGAACAACAATACAGGATATCCCACCTTGAACTCTTTGTTCTAAATGTATTTGTCATGAAGATATTTTATCTTTTCTTTGTACAAGGACAAACTTGTGTAGGCATGGCACCGAAATTTATCCAATTCATTCAAATGTGCAACCCTCAAGTTAGTGGCTACATCCCAATCAAGATACAACTTCTTTAGAGCCCACATGGCCTTGTGCTCAAGTTCTACTGGAAGATGACAAGCTTTTACGAACACCAACTGGTATGGCGATATTCCGATATGTGTTTTGTAAGCCATCCTATAAGCCCATAATGCATCATCAAGATTCTTGGACCAATCCGTCCGGTTAACATTCACTATTTTGGACAAAATACTCTTTATCTCCCGGTTGGGGACTTCCACTTGACTGCTAGCTTGTGGATGATAGGGAGTCGTGACTTTATGAGTAACACCATACTTGCTAAGTAATGTGTCGAAAGCCTTGTTGCAAAAATATGACCCCCCATCGCTTATAATAGCCCCCGGAGTACAAAACCTTGTGAAAATATTCTTCTTCAAGAATGCCACCACACTTCTCGCCTTATTGTTAGGTAGAGCAACGACCTCAACCCAATTGGACACATAATCCACCGCGACCAAAATGTAGGTGTTTCCATAAGAACTCACAAAAGGACCCATGAAGTCAATACCCCACACATCAAAAATATCAATCTCCAAAATGGTCGTGAGAGGCATTTTAGTTTTCTTTGACATTCATCACATCTTTTTACTAAATCACTTGCATCCTTGTAAAGAGTGGGCCAATAGAAACCAAAACTAAGCACTCTGGTTTCCGTTCTCACTCCATCATGATGATCACCATATGGCGAAGAATGACAAGCCCCAATTTCACCTTGCTCTTCTTCTGGTACACATCTTCTAATCACCCCATCTGTACAAATCCGAAAAAGGTATGGTTCATCCTAATAATAATCTTGACAATCCCATTTGAGCTTCTTCCTTTGGTTTGAAGAGAACTCATCCGGGATGATACCACACACAAGGAAATTTTCTAGATCCACGAACCATTACACCTCTTTCATTGAAATATCCAGGAGTTGCTCATCGGGGAAGGAGTCATTGTTTTCAAGGTCATCATGCAGCCTCCCCTCCTCCTCCAAACGAGACAAGGTTTCTGCCACTTGATTTTCACTCCATTTTCTATCTTGGATGTCAATATCAAACTCTTGCAACAAAAGCAACCATCTCATCAATCGAGCTTTGGAATCTGTCTTGCTCATAAGATAACGAAGCACCGCATGATCCGTATGGCAAATAACTTTTGCACCCATCAAGTATGGGCGAAAATTCTCAATTGCAAACACAATGGCAAGGAGCTCTTTCTCCGTAATGGTATAGTTGACTTGGGAACCATTCATGGTATTACTAGCATAGTAGACCAGATGAAAAGTCTTATTGATGTGTTGCCCCAAACAGCCCCAACTGCTACATCACTTGCATCACACATGAGTTCAAAAGGGACACTCCAATTTGGAGTGGTGATGATGGGAGTAGTTGTCAACTTGAACTTTAACAATTCAGAATCTCTCATGCAATCATCATTGAAGTTAAACTTAGCATCCTTCTCGAGAAGCTTGCACAACGGGTTCACCACTTTAGAAAAAGCTTTGATGAAGTACCGGTAAAACCCCGCGTGGCCTAAGAAACTCCGTACACCCTTCACCGAAGTTGGAGGTGGAAGTTTAGAAATCACCTCAACCTTTGACTTGTCAACTTCAATTCCATTCTTTGAGATCTTGTGGCCAAGGATACCTTCCTCGACCATGAAATGACATTTCTCCCAATTGAGCACCAGATTTGTTTCTTCACATCTTGCCAAAACTTTATCAAAATTTGTAAGACAATCATCAAAAGAATCCCTGACCACCGACAAGTCATCCATGAAAACTTCAAGGTAGTCCTCCACCATGTACCTGAAAATAGCCATCATACACCTTTGAAAAGTCCCGGTGAATTGCACAAACAAAATGGCATCCGCTTGAAAGCAAAAGTACCATAGGGACATGTAAATGTTGTTTTCTATTGATCTTCCAGAGCAATAAGAATTTGGTTGTAGCCCGAATACCCATCAAGAAAGCAATAGAAAGCACAACCGGCCAATCTATCGAGCATTTGATCTAAGAAACGAAGTGAAAAGTGATCCTTCCTTGTGACTTTATTGAGCTTGCGATAGTCCATACACACTCTCTAACCGATCACCGTCTTGTAGGAATCAATTCATTCTTGTCACTGGTGACCACCGTCATGCCCCTTCTTTGGGACACATTGAACCGGAGAGGTCCACGAACTATCGGAAATGGGATAGACAACCCCGACATCCAACCACTTGACAATATCCTTTTTGAAAATCTCTTGCATAGCCTCATTGAGTCTCCTTTGATGTTCAATAGATGGTATGGCGCCTTCCTCCAAGTTGATCTTATGCATGCAAAATGCGGGGCTTATTTCTCGAATGTCCGCCAAGATAGCCTTCTTCCTCTTTTGGAGCACCGCCAAAGTGGAATCTACATGCACGTTAGTCAAACAAGAGGAAAAAATAACCGGTAGAGTAGATTAAGGACCAAGAAATTCATACCGAAGATGTGGAGGCAATGGCTTCAACTCAAAAGTAGGAGGCTCTTAAATAGAAGGCTTTGTAGGAGGAGTTGTCCTATTTTCAAGATCCAAAGACAATTTCCAGGGTGCATAGCTGTACGACCCTATTCTTTGCAAGGAGTTCACACATTCCAAGAAGCCATCCATATCGTCATCATCAAAGTTGAACAAGACGGCCTCCAACATATCACGAACATTAGTCATAGCACTTGTTTCATCAACAATAACATCGCTCACCAAGTCCACAAATGAGTACACCTCATTGCTATTTGGTTGTCGCATGGACTTACATACATGAAAAACCAATTTTTCATCACCAACCTGGAAGGTAAGTTCTCCAATTTCAGCATCACAAAAAGCCTTCCCCGTATCAAGGAAAGGTCTTCCAAGAATAATCGGCACCTCATAATCAACTTCACAATCGATAATGACAAAATTTTCCGGAAGAATGAATTTATTAACGCGAGCCAAGACATCTTCAATCACTCCCAAAGGTCTCTTCATAGTACGACCGACCATTTTCAATCTCATATAGGCGGGCCTTGGTTTTCCAATTCCCAACATCTTGAAAACCGAATAGGGCATCAAATTGTTACTTGCCCCAAGATCACAAAGAGCTTTAGCAAATTCGGCACTTCTAATTGTACAAGGAACCGTGAAAGTATCGGGATCCTCCAACTTAGGAGCCATTGAATGCACACTTTCACTCACTTGATGAGTGAATTTGATAGTTTCAAAATTCATTGACCGCTTCTTTATCAGAAGATACTTCATGAACTTTGCACAACCAGACGTTTTTTCCAAAGCTTCAACTAATGGAACATTGATTGAGAGACTCTTCATCATTTTAATAAACATTTTGAATTGGTTTTCACCATTTTTCTTGGAAATCCTTTGAGGGTATGGAGGTGGAGGCTTAGGCAATGGTGCCTTATGTCGATGCCCCCTTTTTCTCGCGAAATCGGGTTTATGACATTTGGGCGGACAACTCTTTTCCTTTGGGAATTGGGTTTGCAATTTAGAAGAGTCGCCACCTAAAGATTAAGTGCATTAGGACACTAAAATGAATTTGATTTAGAAAACCAGAGGTTGGTTAAGGGCTTAAAATTATCTCGAGGGGAAGGTGTTAGGCACCCCTCAAGATCCTCTAGTGTGGTTCCCGGCCATGATAAAATTGTGACTTTAAATACAAACAACAAGTAATCAAGCAAGCATTGTAAATACTAGGTAACTTTCACACAACGGTTGCAAATAAAAGAAGTACAAGAGGTTTAAAGAGTGCTGAAATTTGGAAGAAGGTAGTTTTATAATTAAAGAAAGATACACAAGTAAAGGAGAAGGGGTCAAATAACTGATGCAAGTAATTCGAAAAAAAGTGAAAGAGGCGGAAGTTTGGGGAGAAACAGTACTAAAAATCAGACAATTAAAAGAGAGATTTTGCATAATAAGTGCAAGTGATTGAAGTAAAAGAAGAAGTTAAAGAAATTGAAAACTAAACAACTTTAAAATTCTGGAAAAAGGAAGTAAACAAGTAAAGAGGGAGGGGGGGTCTTAGGTTTATAAATAACACGGATCACCCCACACAACACCCGGTAACCATTTATACACGTGGTGTTATCGCGTGGTCATCATATCCATGTCTACCCTTACCCACCCCGTTAAGGTAATAAATCGCGGAATGGTCTCGTTACTTATTGCATGCTATTACCCGTCCCAATCCTATCAGCCCCGGAGGTATTAGGGACTACTAGTCCTAAAGGGGAGAGAAAATTGGCTTTTGGAGTTTAAAAAGGACAAAAGTCTAAGGCGATATTCAAAACATACATGACAAGTATGGGGAAGCACATAACAAACAAGGCTCAAACAAACCTCCTTAAAACATAAAGAACATATAGTTTTAGCATGTCTTTCAGATACTGATTAGGTCTTTAATTAAACTTAAACGTTAAGGCGTGGCTGATTTATCACATATTTTCAGATAAGAAGTCCAAATTAGGCTTGCCTGCTGGTTGTAATTATTAAAGACCGGTGTAGTTAATTAATTACCTAATGGCTTGCCTAGGTGAGACCTATGGGCATGATATCTAGCAATGCGAAGTATACTAATTTTAAAGAAAGCAAACATAAACTCTGCAGATGTTGAGTATCGAAATTGTTGAATTTAGGCTTGATTCAGATTCAGTTGATGACCCTTATAGACATGCTTTCTAGGCGTGATTGATTTTAAAACGTTTATAGAAACGCGAGAGTCCTATAGGCATGGTATCTATAATGCGATTTTGTTATTTTAAACCTATAAACCGTTTGCCTAACGATAGATGCAAAATGCAGAATTTAAAAGATCTTATAGGCAGGTTATCTATACGATGCAAGATTGCAGAAGCCTATAGTCATGGTATCTATATGAGTGCAGAACCTCAAAGGCATGGTATCTATATATGCATAAGTGCAAAACTAAGCAGGATTTCTATATGAAATGCACAAGTACAGAACTATAGACAGGATTTCTATGTGACATGCATAAGTGAAGAACTATAAGCAGGATTTTTATATGAAATGCATAAGTGCAGAACTATAGACAGGATTTCTATATGATATGCATAGATGAAAATCAGGATGAGATTGCAGGAATAAACACCTAAGAACATGATGTCTACCCACATGCATACATGAGTGACCCTCCCTTTTTCACTATATACCCCCATAAGTTATTATAAATTATTACAACCCAGAATGAATAAATGAAAGTAAAATTACATCAGAAATTAAAGTACAACCAAGGAGAGCCTAATTTAGACTCCAAGTCTGCAACATGAAATAAACTAACTCCGAAGATCTGATTTCCAAAGCCTTTCTCATTTTTGGGTGTGTCAGAGTTCCCAGGAGCTTCATGAACTCCGGGAAGTGCTTACACCTAAATAAATTGCAGAATTGAAGTAAAGTGCAGTGTGGAAGGGCCAGCCCTCAGATGTCCAAGTTCAGAGGGAACTCAAGGTTCCAAAGCAAGGCTCATAGGAGGGGGGGGGGGCAGAACTTAGTAACTAGGAATGAGTGTAAGTGCAATAGAGGGGATTCTGGGAAGGCCATGGCAGGCTGGTGGTCATACCCAGCAATTGGGAGTGCTGGCACACCCCTGACCAGCCTGTTAGCCACATTTGTTTGGGAGTTAGGATCCATTAAGGATGAGGTCCAAACATGAGCAGCAATTTGGATACTGCCATGCCTGAACCTTAACTCAAACACATAAAGGGAATAGGGGTATAGGGATTCACAACTGAAAACAGGTGCAAAGATAATAATATACATATTAATCAATAAGCATGGACAGTAAAGTAAACAGGATTGCAGAAGCTGTAAATAAACACATTGGTGTGAAACTAAATTAGGACATACCAGTTTTAGAAATAAGCAGAGAAAAAGTAGTAGTAAAGCCCAAATTGCAAGCAAACAGCTAGAAGAAACTCAGATGAGAATGTGAAAGTATTGAAATTGAGAGTGTGAGGTGAGTAGTGTTAGCTGAAGGTGTGTAAACGTATTGAATTCGAAGTTGTCTTAAAGAGTATTCAATCGTCTGTCCTTGAAAGTGCAGAAGGGTAGTCCCCTTTTATAGTGCAGAAGGCAAGTAAGAAAAGGTAAGAAAATAGTTTTACAATCAATCACATAAAGTCTCCCTTTAGTTAAGTTATTCTAATTTCAAACGGGTGGAAGACAGTTAAGGAAAGTATTTGACTGAAATCTTTTCCAAAGTAGCACAAAGAGGGTAAATACATAGGAGTTTATTTAAGGAAAAAGTCCAGTGGTACACGGTTTGTGAAAATAAGAAAAGGGAATCAATCAAACAGTCAGTAAAATCAAAATCGCAGGCTTTGTTCGAATGAACCTAGTCAGGAAAAGAGAGGAAAGAGTTTTACTTAAGGAAAATCAATAACAATCAATCAAACCTTACTAAAAGGAATTCGGAATCAATCATAATTGGCAAAACCTTTTTGAAAGAAGAATTTCTCATATATAAGGCACACAAATATCAAACAAGAAGGAGTTGTCATGCTGATTAGAAAAGACTATCATAGAAACAGTCATAAAAAGGGTTCAGGTCCAATTTATAGACTCAAAATGAGTTTGAGAGTTCAGGGTTTCAAAGTAGAACCCCAGTCCAAACACAAAATCAAACTTGCCAAAGAAACCCCCAAATT
>NW_017670666.1:111883-155681 GCF_001879085.1 Nicotiana attenuata
CGTTTGCACTTTGCGAGGGCCATGAAATTTCGCTAAATGGCACGCCTCGATTTCTAAAGGGCTAATTAATTACGCGAGGGCCATGGATTATTTAATGAAAATGGCACACATCAAATTATTAAAATAAAGGAATTATATTCAACTAAAGCGAACTACGGGGTTCATGCTTAATCTAAATCAAAATTCGGTCTTAAGCAAGTTTAGCAGAGAGAAGAAGTGATGTAAACTTAAGAAACAATAAAGGAAGCATGTTTAGAACTCAAACAAAGTCAGGTAAAGCAAATAAAATTTAAGAACTCAGTAGGAAACACGTACAGTAGAAAAATACTGAAAATATAGCAAAGAACATATAGAAGAACATAACAAAGATTAACATGCGAGCCTAGTCTAAAGGCACAGTAGAATACAAAGACATAGAATGATCGTGTATAGTAGGAAGAAAACAGAAGAACAACACATACGTGGTAGAGAAGGAAAACACACGAGCATAATATAGACAAACACACATAAAGAAAAGAATCAGAAAGATGTTTTGAAAACCTTTCAGAAACCCTAAATCGAAGAGAAACAATTTTGAAAGAAAAGATCGGGGAAAACACTTAAAAAATGCAGTAGATCACAAATATATCACAGATCTGAGAAAACAAATAAAGAAAAACCTCGAATAGCTTAGGATTTCGGAGAAACCCTAGAAATGAGAAAGGCTTGGAAGAAACTCCAATTTGGAGTCGGATGAGGTGGGAAATAGGCTCCTAATGCTTGAATACGCCTGAGCATGACCGGAGAGGCCATAGAACCATAGATCTAAGAAGGTCTGAAAGAGAATCATCGAGGTCAGACCTCAAAGCTTCGAACACCCAGTGTCTAATGGTGGATGGGGGTGAGTGCAGACCATCCATGGCCTGAGAAGCCATAGATTCCGGTGAAAGTACGGTGGAAAAGGGTCGGAGACGGTTAGGGTTCCGAAGAACCTTCGAGAGGATTTTGGGAGGGGAGAGTATTCAAGGGCGGCGGACTAAAAGAAATGGGGGGGATTAGGGTGGGGTTGGTGAATTAAAATGGAAAGGGGTGATCCTGGCCGTTGATCAAAATGATCAACGACCTGGATTGAAAGAAAATCCGGGCGGGTTAAACAAATGGGTTAAGAGGTTGGGTAAAATTAGAATTGGGCCGGTCCAATTGGGGTTAGTATTGGCTAAATTTGAGGGCTAAAATTGAAATGTAAATAGGCTGTAATTGCAAAGAAATGAGGCTAAATGTTAAATAGCTAGTTTTCCCTTTTTTTTTAAAATAAAAATAGTAAAAATAATTTTAAAAACAAATTAAAAGTACTGAGTGTGTTAATAACACATAAATATTAATTTATAAATGCTGGAACCAATTTTTATAATTAAAATGCTATTGAACTTAAAATAGGCTAGAATTGCAATTATATGCAATTTAGCTTTTTAAAATACCAAATACATTTGTAAAATTTGCAAAAATTACCTTAACTATATTTTGGTGTAAAGGTGGGAATAAAATAAAATTATTCACCAAAGTTGATATTTTTGGGAATAATCACTGATTTTGTACTGCTAAAATGGACAAAAACTTGATTCTAAAAATCTTAAAAAATTGGGAAAAATACCAAAATCTTTAGGCATGCTTATATATGCATATATACGTTATTTTGAAAGTGTTTCGTATAAAAAAAATACATATGGAAAAATTGGGTATCAACAGCTGCCCCTCTTTACCCGAGAAGGATGGAAAGTTGTCGGGTAAAGATATGATGGTCAATTTTGACCGAACGGAATGGTTGAAGCGATTGACCGTGCTCTGGTTCCTGAGCGGCCTACATATCCCTGATCTTACAGGAATCAGGCCGTATGTAGTTCAGGATCCGTCGGCGGAACATACCGATGGAGATTTTTCAAGAACGGGCGAGATATTCGGGTTAGGGTGGTGGTTATGAGTTTAGTAGGGCTGCGGGAACCGGAGCGGGATCGCTCCTGCTGGGATGGCCGTTGCTCGCGGTTTACCTGCAAATAAACAATACGAGCGCATATATCGTGCATAAATTTAAACGTGGTGCAAGTTCCCGTTGGACCATGAATGCTGTCTTTGGATGGTTAGGATGACGTCCTCGGACCATGATGTCCTGGGCCATGAAGCATGTAATAAAGGACTCGCAGGCTATGAAATGATGTTCTCGGGCTATGAGAATGATGCCTCCGAACCATGATGCCTTTGAATAATGATATGCAAAAGATAAAAGGGGTCCTCAGGCCATGGCATGGCGTTCTCGGGCTATGAAAATGGTGCCTCCGAACAATGACGCCCTTGGACAATTTGGCGGTCTTTCAGCCCATGAAATGCAAAAGGTGGCGATATTTCAGCCAACGCAAAATTTAAATGAGGTGGCGGTATTTCAGCCGATACAGGATTTGAATGAAGTGGCGATATTTCAGCCATGCAAAGTGTAAATAAAATGGCGATCTTTCAGTCGGTGCAAGATTTAAATGAAGTGGTGATATTTCAGCCATGCAAAGTGTAAATAAAATGGCGATCTTTCAGCCGATGCAAGATTTAAATGAAGTGGCGATATTTCAGCCATGCAAAGTGTAAATAAAATGGCGATCTTTCAGCCGATGCGGATGGAGACAGAGCTTAGTCTCGGAAGGCAGAATAGGTAGCCTTATGCAATGCATAGAAATGCAAATGGAGACAGAGCTTAGTCTCGGAAGGCAGAAAGGTAGCCTAATGCAATGCAGAGAAATGCAGATGGAGACAGGGCTTAGTCTCGGAAGGCAGAAAGGTAGCCTTATGCAATGCAGAGAAATGCAGATGGAGACAGGGCTTAGTCTCGGAAGGCAGAAAGGTAGCCTTATGCAATGTAGAGAAATACAGATGGAGACAGAGCTTAGTCTCGTAAGGCAGAAAGGTAGCCTTATGCAATGCAGAGAGATGCAGATGGAGGCAGAGCTTAACCTCAGAAGGCAGAATAGTAGCCTTATACAAAAGATGAAAGACGAATAGTAATAAAAGACTCTTAGCTGATGACTAACAACTGGTTGCTGATTGTGATATTGTGGCTGCTGGGGATATTGTATGCGGATAGCGGTTGTGAAGCGATAATTTCGAGAATCATATTCCTGAGCAGTAGGAGTGCGTAATATATAAACTTGTGGCTTGGGTGCCTGCATCCAAAGAAAAATTGTGAGTTTTGTAGAGGGTAAAGGTTAGTTCCGTGCCCCCGCTGACTTCGCTTGACCGGCTCGGCTTCTGATTTGGTGATACTGTGGGTATCCTTGGGGTAGCGTTGCTAAACAAAACAATTCCGATGATAAACATGCATAAATTTGTTAAAGATATGGCATATCGTATATATTTAAGAAATAGTTTTAGATGAACCGACGACTGCGACGTGGTTCAGGACATTGCAACCTCTCCTGCTACGGAATTTTGAGGGTCCTCCTAAAAATTCTGCCCCAGTTTACTGGATTGCTAATTCTGACGGTTGCTTGCGATGATTGGCTGAAGTTACTTCGGAATTTTGAGGGTCCTCCTCAAAATTCTGCCCTAGAATCCAATTTCGGGGGAAATGAAAATTTTATTGAATTGTGACCAACCCATAAGGTTGCCTACGTATCCCCTCTTAAACAGGTATCAGGTCAGACGTAGTTCAAATTACATCATAAAGGAAATCACAAATGGTTACACATAGTATAGCTTCAATGCATCTGAATTGATCGGCTTCGGCCAAACTTCTCCGTCCATTTCTGCAAGTATGAGGTCTCCTCCTGTTAGAACCCGGTGAACCATGTACGGACCCTGCCAGTTGGGAGAGAACTTCCCTTTGGCCTCATCCTGATGCGGGAAAATCTTCATTAACACCAGTTGCCCCGGTGTAAACTGTCTTGGTTTGACTCTCTTGTTGAAGGCTCGGGACATTCTGTTCTGGCAAAGCTGACCGTGGCAAACTGCATTCATTCTTTTTCCATCTATAAGATCTAAATGCCCGTAGCGACTCTTTACCCATTCTGCATCGTCGAGTTATGTTTCCTGTATGATCCTCAAGGAAGGAATTTCTACCTCGACGGGAATGACCGCCTCTGTACCATAAACCAGTATGTAGGGAGTTGCCTCGGTTGATATGCGGACTGTGGTGCGGTACCCTAATAAAGCAAATGATAATTTCTCATGCCACTGCTTATGCTTTTCTATCATCTTCCTTAGAATTTTCTTGATGTTCTTGTTGGCGGCTTCTACGGCTCCATTCATCTGAGGCTTGTAAGCTGTGGAATTCTTGTGTTTGATCTTGAAGGTTTCACACATAGTCTTCATCAAGGCACTGTTGAGGTTGGAACCATTATCAGTAATGATTGATTCTGGAATCCCGAACCGACAAACGATACGATCCCGGACAAAGTCTGCCACGACTTTCTTAGTCACTGCGCTGTAAGATGCTTCTTCGACCCACTTGGTGAAATAGTCGATCGCTACTAGGATAAACCTGTGCCCGTTGGAAGCGGCAGGCTCGATTGGTTCAATAACATCCATTCCCCAAGCGGCGAACGACCACGGTGAGCTTGTTGCATTAAGCTCATTTGGAGGCACCTTTATCATGTCTGCATGTATCTAACAATGATGGCATTTCCGGACATACTGGATGCAGTCTGTTTCCATAGTCATCCAAAAGTAACCAGCCCGTAGTATCTTCTTGGCTAAGACGAAACCGTTCATATGTGGACCGTAGGTCCCGGCATGAATTTCTTCTAGCAGTTTAGATGCTTCCTTTGCATCAACACACCTTAGCAAACCCAAATTCGGAGTCCTCCTATATAGGATTCCTCCGCTGTGAAAGAAGTTGTTGGACAATCTTCGAAGCGTGCGCTTCTGAGTAGCATTTGCAAGATCTGGATATTCTCCTTTGGCTAAATACTCCTTGATGTCGTGAAACCAAGGCTTTCCGTCTGCTTCTTCCTCGACATGAGCACAGTAAGCTGGCTGATCATGAATCTTTACTGGAATAGGGTCTATGAAGTTCTTATCTGGATGTTGTATCATAGAGGCCATGGTAGCCAATGCATCGGCGAACTAATTCTGGACCCTGGGGACATGTTGGAATTCCGTCTTTGTGAACCTTTTCCTCAACTTCTGTACATGATGCAAATATGGGAGTATCTTTGAGTTCTTAGTCGCCCATTCTTCTCGGACCTGATGTATGAGCAGGTCTGAGTCCCCGATCACTAGCAACTCTTGGATGTTCATGTCAATGGCCATCTTGAGCCCTAAGATGCAAGCTTCGTACTCGGCCATATTGTTAGTGCAGGGGAACCTGAGCTTGGCGGATACCGGATAATGCTGGCCGGTTTCTGATACTAGGACTGCTCCTATGCCAACTCCTTTAAAATTTGTTGCTCCATCGAAAAACATCCTCCAACTATCATAGGATTCTGCAATGTCTTCTCCTACAAATAATACCCCCTCATCAGGAAAATACGTCTTCAGGGGTTCGTATTCTCCGTCCACGGGATTATCGGCAAGATGGTCTGCTAGTGCCTGTCCTTTGATTGCTTTTTGAGTTACGTAGACAATGTCGAATTCACTCAACAGGATTTGCCACTTGGCTAGCTTGCCAGTGGGCATGGGCTTCTGGAAGATATACTTCAAAGGATCCATCCTTGATATGAGATACGTAGTATAAGCACAGAAATAGTGCCTCAACTTCTGAGCTACCCAAGTCAAAGCACAACAGGTGCGTTCCAACAAAGAATACCGGGCCTCGTATGGGGTGAACTTCTTACTGAGATAATAGATGGCCTGTTCCTTCCTCCCTGTTTCATCATACTGCTCCAGAACACAACCGAACGATCCATCCAATACCGCAAGGTAGAGTAGTAGGGGTCTACCTGGCTCAGGCGGAACCAAAACTGGCGGTGTTGAAAAGTACTCCTTGATTTTGTCGAAGGCCTTTTGGCAGTCATCGGTCTATTTGGTAGTCGCATCCTTCTTCAGCATCTTAAAGATTGGCTCACAGATAACAGTAGATTGTGCTATGAACCGGCTGATATAGTTAAGTCTCCCCAAGAAACTCATTACTTCTTTCTTGTTCTTTGGCGGTGGCAATTCTTGGATAGCTTTGACCTTTGATGGATCCAATTCTATCCCTCGGTGACTCACAATGAACCCAAGCAATTTTCCAGCTGGAACCCCGAATGCACATTTTGCGAGGTTCAATTTCAAGTTGTACCTTCGCAATCTGTTGAAAAACTTCCTCAAATCTTCCATGTGGTAGCGGCTTTCTTGGACTTAATGATGACGTGTCTACATACACTTCGATCTCCTTCTGTATCATGTTGTGGAAAACGGTGGTCATGGCCCTCATGTAGGTGACCCCTACATTCTTTAACCCAAACGACATCATCTTGTAGCAAAACATCCCCCATGGCATAATGAAAGCTGTTTTCTCAGCATCCTCTTCATCCATCCATATCTGATGGTACCCAGCAAAACAATCAACAAATGACTGCAGCTCATGCTTGGCGCAGTTGTCAATCAGATGTGTATATTCGGCAAGGGGAAGTCGTCTTTTGGGCTGGCCCGGTTGAGATCCCGGTAGTCGACACAGACTCTGACCTTCCCATCCTTCTTCGGTACTGGCACAATGTTGGCTAACCATGTCGGATACTCTACTACCCTGACAACCTTAGCTTTGACCTGCTTAGTGACCTCTTCCTTGATTTTCAAACTCATATCTGGTTTGAACTTTCTGAGCTTCTACTTTACTGGCGGACAGGCCGGATCAGTCGGCAATTTGTGAGCCACAATGGATGTACTCAGACCAGTCATGTCGTCGTACGACCAGGCAAATATGTCCTCNGTGGATAGCGATAAGTTTCGAGAGTCGTATTCCTGAGCAGTAGGAGTGCGTAATATATAAGCTTGTGACTTGGGTGCCTGCATCCAAAGAAAATCGTGAGTTTTGTAAAGGGAATGGTTAGTTCGTGACCCCGCTGCCTTTGCTTGATTGGTTCGGCTCTGATTTGGTGATACTGTGGGTATCCTTGGGGTAGCGTTGCTAAACAAAGTTATACCGACAATAAACACGCATGAGTTTGTTAAAGATATGACATACGTATATATTTAAGAAATAGATTTTAGATGAACCAACGACTGTGACGTGGTTAGGGACATTGCAACCTCTCCTACTGCAGAATTTGAGGGTCCTCCTCAAAATTCTGCCCCAGTTTAATGGGTTGATACTTCTGACAGCTGCCTTCGATGATCGGCCGAAGTTACTTCGGAATTTTGAGGGTCCTCCTCAAAATTCTGCCCCAGTTTCCAATTGCGGGGGAAATGAAGAATTTATAAAATTGTGACTGAACCCATAAGGCTGCCTACGTATCCCCTCTTAAACGGGAATCAGGTCAGACGTAGTTAAAAATTACATAAGGAAATCATAAACGGTTACACATAGTATCGCTTGACTGCATCTGCATTGATTGGCTTTGGCCAAACTTCTCCGTCTATTTTTGCAAGTATGAGGGCTCCTCCTGTCAGGACCCGATGAACCATGTATGGACCCTGCCAATTGGGAGAGAACTTCCCTTTGGCTTCATCTTAACGTGGAAAGATCTTCTTTAACACCAGCTGCCCTGGTGTGAATCGTCTTGGTCTAACTCTCTTGTTGAAGGCTCTGGTCATTCTGTTCTGATAAAGCTGACCATGACAAACTGCATTCATTCTCTTTCCATCTATAAGAGCCAACTGCTTGTAACGACTTTTTACCCATTCTTCATTATCGAGCTCTGCTTCCTGTATGATCCTTAGGGAGGGAATTTCTACCTCGGCGGGAATGACTGCCTCTGTACCATAAACCAACATATAAGGAGTTGCACCAGTCGATGTGCGGACTGTGGTGCGATACCCCAATAAAGCAAATGATAGCTTCTCATGCCACTACTTATGCTTTTCTACCATCTTCCTCAGTATCTTCTTGATGTTCTTGTTGGCAGCTTCTACTGCTCCGTTCATTTGAGGCCTGTAAGCTGTGGAATTCTTGTGTTTGATCTTGAAGGTTTCACACATAACTTTCGTCAAATCACTATTGAGGTTGGAGCCATTGTCGGTAATGATTGATTCTGGAAACTCGAATCGACAAGCAATACGGTCACGGACGAAGTCTGCCACGATTTTCTTAGTCACTGCTCTGTAAGATGCTGCTTCAACCCATTTGGTGAAATAATCAATTGCTACTAGGATAAACATGTGCCCGTTTGATACGGCAGGTTCGATTGGTCCAATGACATCTATTCCCCATGCGGTGAACGGCCAGGGCGAGCTTGTTGCATTAAGCCCATTTGGAGGGACTTTTATCATGTCTGCATGGATCTGACAGCAGTGGCACTTTTGAACATACTGGATGCAGTCCATCTCCATAGTTATCCAAAAAAACCTGCTAGGAGTATCTTCTTGGCTAAGACGAAACCGTTCATATGTGGACCGCAGGTCCCGGCATGAATTTCTTTTAGCAGTTTAGATACTTCCTTTTCATCAACACACCTTAGCAAACCCAAATCCGGAGTCCTCCTATACAGGATTCCCCCGCTATGAAAGAAGTTGTTGGACAATCTTCGAAGTGTGCGCTTCTGAGTGGCATTTGCAAGCTCTGGATATTCTCCTTTGGCTAAATACTCCTTGATGTCGTGAAACCAAGGCTTTCCGTCTGCTTCTTCTTCGACATGAGCACAGTAAGCTGGCTGATTATGGATTTTCAGCGGAATAGGATCAATGAAGTTCGTATCTGGATGTTGTATCATGGATGATAGGGTAGCCAATGCGCCGGTAAACTCATTCTGGACTCTGGGAACATGCCGGAATTCTGTCTTTGTGAACCTCTTCCTCAACTCCTGTACATGATGCAAATACGGGAGAATCTTGGAGTTCTTAGTCGCCCATTCTTCTCGGACCTGATGTATAAGCAAATCCGAATCTCCAATCACTAGCAACTCTTGGACGTTCATGTCAATGGCCATCTTGAGCCCTAAGATGCAAGCTTCGTACTCGACCATATTGTTGGTGCATAGGAACCTGAGCTTGATGGATACCGGATAATGCTGACCGGTTACTGATACTAGGACTGCCCCTATGCCAACTCCTTTAAAATTTGATGCTCCATCGAAAAACATCCTCCAACCATCATAGGATTCTGCAATGTCTTCTCCTACAAATGATACCTCCTCATCAGGAAAATACGTCTTCAGGGGTTCGTATTCTCCGTCCACGGGATTCTCGGCAAGATGGTCTGCTAGTGCCTGTCCTTTAATTGCTTTCTGAGTTACGTAGACAATGTCGAATTCACTCAGCAGGATTTGCCACTTGGCTAGCTTTCCAGTAGGCATGGGCTTTTGAAAGATGTACTTCAGCGGATCCATTCTTGAGATGAGGTACGTGGTGTAAGCACAGAAATAGTGCCTCAACTTCTGAGCTACCCAAGTCAAAGCACAACAAGTGCGTTCCAACAAAGAATACCGGGCCTCGTACGGGGTAAAATTCTTACTGAGATAATAGATGGCCTGCTCTTTTCTCCCCGTTTCATCATGCTGCCCCAGAACACAACCAAACCCTCCATCTAGTACCGCAAGGTAGAGTAATAGGGGTCTACCTGGCTCGAGCGGAACCAAAACTGGCAGTGTTGACAAGTACTCCTTGATTCTGTCAAAGGCTTTCTGGCAGTCGTCGGTCCATATGGTAGCAGCATCTTTCTTCAACATCTTAAAGATTGGCTCACAGATAAAAGTAGATTGTGCTATGAACCGGCTGATGTAGTTAAGTCTCCCCAAGAAACTCATTACTTCTTTCTTGTTCTTTGGCGGTGGCAATTCTTGGATAGCATTGACCTTTGATGGATCCAATCCTATCCCTCAGCGACTCACAATGAACCCAAGCAATTTTCCAGCTGGAACCCCGAATGCACATTTTGCGGGGTTCAATTTCAGGTTGTACCTTCTCACTCTATTGAAGAATTTCCTTAAATCTTCCATGTGATCAGCGGCTTTCTTGGACTTAATGATGACATCGTCTACATACACTTCGATCTCCTTGTGTATCATGTCATGGAAAATGGTAGTCATGGCCCTCATGTAGGTGGCCCCTGCATTCTTTAACTAAACGGCATCATCTTGTAGCAGTACATTCCCCACGGCGTAATGAAAGCCGTTTTCTCAGCAACTTCTTCATCCATCCATATCTGGTGGTATCCAGCAAAACAATCAATGAATGACTGCAGCTCATGTTTGGCGCAGTTGTTAATCAAGATGTGTATATTCGGCAAGGGGAAGTCATCTTTTGGACTGGCCCGGTTGAGATCTCGGTAGTCGACACAAACTCTGACCTTCCATCCTTCTTCGGTACTGGCACAATATTGGCTAACCATGTCGGATACTCTACTACCCTGAGAACCTTAGCTTTGACCTGCTTAGTGACTTCTTCCTTGATTTTCAAACTCATATCAGGTTTGAACTTTCTGAGCTTCTGCTTCACTGGTGAACAGGCCGGATCAATCGTCAATTTGTGAGCCACAATAGATGTGCTTAGACCAGTCATGTCGTCGTATGACCAGGCAAATGTGTCTTCAAACTCTCTTAGAAACTCTGTATATTATTTCTTCTCTAACGGTGACAAGTGAACACTAATTCGTGTTTCTGTGATGTTTTCTACATCTCCCAGGTTAACAATCTCAGTCTCCTCCAAGTTGGACTTAGGTCGATTCTCAAAATCCTCAACCTCCTTAACAACCTCTTCTGGTATATCATCGTCCTCCGAATCTATGTCAGTTTGTTGCGTTGTCTCATTGCATGCCACAGTCATTGGTTCATCAAGATAAGTAATAGTAATGATATATGAGTAAAGTAATGAAATAAGAGTAAGATTTATAAGAAAACTGAAATACTTTAATAAATTCCATAAATGTTTTGAACATCAGAGCTCTTTCTTGCGAGAAATAAAAATGCGAAAGGAAAATAAACTAGTAAAATAAAATAGCGCGTGGCGCTTTGTTCAGCCTTGCTACCCCAAGGCACGCCGGGCTCTGGTGGTTCTGACGGTCCAGTTGTCGAGGCATGCTCCTCTGTTCACAGCCTGTATAGAAGGGCCTTCCTCCCCCTCCTCCTAAAAAATGACACAGCAGTCCATATCATCATCTTCCAAGAACAAGTTCCTCATTGCTGCTAATGCTTCCTCTTCTTCTGACGCATAGATGACTTCGGCTGGTTGAAAAGTCTGCTCCAAACGGGGTATCGACTGCTCCAATGGATAGTAAGGACCGCGCCAGGGTGGCGACCATTCCTTGAATTCTTTCCAGGTATACTCATATCCCTATCTGAAGGTGGTGCCATGCTTTTTGAGCTTGATGGGCTTAGCGACTCCTTGGAGATTCTTGCAAAGTCCCTTGCCAGGTTCATACCCGCTCCAATTCAGTATGCTTTCAATTTTGTTGTCCCACCATTTGTCTTTATCGACGGCGTTGACTCGCTCGATGTGGTGGTAAGTTTCCCCACCTATTCTTCTTCTTCCTCCAATTGCTGGAATCGTCTGGCGACTATATATAGGATTACTACCGTCACCATGAATGATCACCTCCTGGTGATTCCACTCAAATTTCACTGCCTGATGTAGTGTTGATGCCACGGCCCGGGCGGCATGAATCCATGGTCGTCCTAACAGTAGATTGTAAGATGCCGGCACGTCCATCACTTGAAAATCCACATCAAACCAAGTAGGCCTCATTTGCAAACACAAGCTAATTTCCCCAATAGTAGACCTTTGGAATCCGTCGAAAGCCTTAACGTTGATGGCCCCATCCTTGATTTCATGCAGCCCTTTTCCTAATGTCCTGAGTGTTACCAACGGACAAATATTGAGACTGGACCCTCCATCGACCAGGATCCTGGTAATAAAATAATCTCCGCACTGCACAGTGATGTGCAATGCCTTGTTGTGACTCAATCCTTCCAGTGGCAGCTCATCCTCGTGGAAGGTGATTTTGTGACTCTCCAACACTTGACCAACCATGTTGCCAGTTCTCTTCCAGTGATGTTGCTAGGTACATATACCTCACTCAGCACCTTCAACAAGGCATTTTTGTGTGCATCGGAACTCTATAGCAAAGCCAGGATAGACATCTGGGCCGGTGTTTTGTTCAGCTGGTCAATGACCAAGTATTCCTTGGCTTGTATCTTTCTCCAGAGATCATCGGGCCCGGTTTCCATGATGGCTTGTCGACCAGAGGTCTGCTTACTTGACTCGGCCAAGTGTTCTGGGGTATAAACCCTGCCGGTTCTTGTCATACCCTGTGTCGCAACTGCTTCCCCGAACTTGGCCTTCCCTTTCCTTCTTGCCTCGGCTGTGCAGTCCCATGGTATGGCTTTTGTGTGGAATGGTGTTACGGCTGTCATTGCTACTGGAATAGGCACCCTTGCCTTGGAAGGTAATACAGCAACTTCAAATGGCTCAGGCGTCTTTGGGGACCCAAACTCGACCTCAATTGGTGTTGGCGTCTTTGCAGAGGCTGGTGTTTCAAACTCAAGTGGTATGGAAATGTTCACCTCGGCATCTTCAGAAGGCTAAATTTGAACTACAATCGGACTAAGGGTGACTGTTGGTTTCTTTGGATTGTCACCTTCTGTGATTAAACCGATTGATCCTTTGGGATCCCAATCATCCTCTACTTTAATCATATGAACACCTCCGCCCTTGTAGTCTGGTAGAGGGTTGTTGCGGACATTCGGAGCAGGCTCTTTTGCCATGATAATCTTGTTGTCAATCAAAGCCAGGATCTTGTCCTTCAGGGAGCGGCATTCATCAATGGTATGCCCCTTCATGCCAGAATAGTATGCACATGTTTTATTTGTCTTGACCCATTGGGAAGGGTTTTTAGGGGTTATGGAAGGGATAGGGGTGACATAACCAGCAGCTTTGAGTCTTTCGTACAGCTGGTCAATTGGTTCGGCAATGGCGGTATACTGTTTGGGAGGTCTGCGGTCGAAATTTGGTCGAGGCCTAGGAAAGTTTTGGCGAGTGGGAGGTGATTGATAGTGGGATGGTTGAGTGTCGTAAGCTTTGTAGACATGCGCGAGTTGGGAATATCGGGGTGAAACAGGTTGGTATGTAGGAGGCGGAGGCGATTGATAGGTAGGTGGTGGAGTTTGGTAGGAAGGTAAGGGTGTCTGGAAATTTGGAGTGGGTTGATATGAAAGTGGAGATATCGGGTAGGTTTGGTATTTGACAGGTGATTTGGTTCTCTGTGCAACCATTACGGCACTTACGTCCCTCTTCTTGGATGTACCACCGGACTGCAGAGCCTTGTTGGTGGCTTGCAAAGCTTCAAAATTAGTAACCATACCACTCTTGATACCTTCTTCAATCCTTTCTCCTAGCTTGATGATGTCAGAAAATTTATGGTTCTCGATCAGCATCAGTTTCATAGTATTGCGGATCCTGAGCCCGGACGAAAAATTTGTTCATATGTTTCATCCCCTAAAGCAGGTCGAACCTTAGCAGCCTCTGATCTCCAACGAGTAGCATACTCGCAGAACGTTTCTGTTGGCTTCTTCTTTAAATTCTGAATGTAAAACACATCCGGTGCATTTTCTATGTTGAACCTGAACCTATCCATGAAGTCGGACGCCATACTGACCCAGTTTGACCACTTCTTTGGGTCTTGGCTAATGTACCAAGATAGAGCATCTCCTTTCAGGCTCCTCATGAAAAGCTTCATGCGGATCTTCTCATCTTTCCCTACTTCGACCAGCTTGTCGCAGTGTGTCCTCAAGTGAACCCTGGGATCCCCTGTACCATCAAACATTTCGAACTTGGGAGGTTTGTATCCCTCGGGCAGTTCGACATCGGTCCGTATGCATAAATCTTCATAGTTTAGCCCCTCAATTCCTTTACTACCTTCAACGCCTTGGATCCTAGTGGTCAGCTTCATAAGTTCTTCAGCCAAATTTCTGATGATCGAGTCTTTATTATCGGACTCGGGTGTGCTTGAGATGGGTTGAGTAGGGTGCGGCACAGTTTCCACATAGATGGGGGTCTTGTGTTGGTTGTGGCAGTGGTCATTTGTGGAGTTTAATGGTTCCGGGATGAGCAGCGGAGTGTTGTTGGGAGTGTGGTAAGTATTGCAGTGGTGGTGAGGAGCGGGATGGTTCGGGACATTTTGTGGAGGTATGGGATTCTGAGTAACTTCTTGGGCGGTAAGGGAAAATGACAGACTTGCCAAATTCCGGACTTGATCAAGCTCTTCTTGGAATTTCAGTAACTTTTGTTCTATTTGAGTGGCATTTTCCTTGGGGACCATGGCACTACGAGTGACCTCTACCCGTTCAGCTGAGTTGTTTGAATCTTCCATTCTTCTTTTGCCTTTGTGCCTGACGGGACTGGGAGGAGGAGTAGGTAGAGGGCCCCTGGATCTTGTAAAATATGCTAATGTTGCCAGAGTTCACGAACTAACCTTTGGGGAGGGGAATAAACAAAAGTAAAAACAAAAGGTGATAAGTTAGTAAGGATTATAAGAAAAGATGATTTAAACATGTAGTGCAAGAAATATAAAGCGTGTCCTAATTTTGGGGACCTCGTTGTGCCCGAGGTAGGCCTAGCGACAAGTAAATTTGGAGAACTTAGAATGCTAAATGCCTATTTTATTGATAAGAAAATAAGACGAATCCCAAAACGACACTAAATAACATGAAATAAAAATGTTACTAGTGGCCATAGGCCTTATTACATTTTCAAAGGAAAGTAAAAACTCCTGTCTATTTGGTCCCAGAAGGACCTTCCCCAGATTTGGCAGTGTTAGCTCCCTCGTACAGCTCGCGTAGTCCTGGCAGCAAGTAGGCCCTGGCCAGGTGTCCGCCTTCATTTCCTTCAGCAACTCGGCAATCTTCGACCCTCTTCAGAAACTTCTTTTCCAGTTCCACTATGCCCCGCTCCAAACAGATCAGTCATTTGTTGGGGCTGACAGCCATATCCTTCCATTCTCCAATTAGTTTTTGATTGGCTTCTTGTATTTCACTGTGCTCATTTTCACATTCCCGCATCCTCTTGCACAGTTGGGTGTACTTTACCTGTGCTTCAGCCTTTTCATCGATGATCCTGTGACCTCGAACAAACCCTGGTTGATCCAAATCGTTGTGATTGTCCTCCAGCCAGCCTAAATAGTGTGGGGTACAACCAGCATGGTAGCGATCTGGTTCGATGGTGTCTTTTCCTAAGATAATTTTGCAATGCCACATATGTTGAGCCTGGCACCTATATGGACTATCGTCATCCTAGAAGTCGGCTCGGAAGTGACTCATCTTGTCGACCCTTGGTATAACCTGCTTCCTACCAGCTTGTCTTATAACCTGGATAGGGACATAAGGGTAGGTTCCTCTCAAACCGATCAGTATCAAAAATGGCGCATCCCTAGATCGGATGATGAATTCTTCAGTAGGGAACCACTCGAACATCCATTGCACTCGATCCTCAGTTAGATTGTCAAAGAGTTCGACCCATTCTCTAGCATTCTCCGGTTGGGCAAACATGTTGGGCATGTAATTCATTCGCTTCGGGTAATGAAAGGCGATATGATCGTCCCAGTCTCTACGATGGATTTCCTGTCGGTATTTACCCCTTTGGAGGTGTTCCATGAGCCATAGTTGGAGTAGCAAATTACAACCCTCGAAATGCTTGGCTCCCTGTTGACATCTTTCTAGGGCTTGGTATATTTCTGCAACTATCATTGGCACAAGGCTGAATGGTTGTCCATTAATTCCTTCCATCAAGGTTTTGGTGACCATGGCTAGCCTGGTATGGATTTTTGTTTTCTTCATTGGAAACACTATCATCCCCAATAAATAGAACATGAATACAAAGACCCTTCGATGGATATGCCCCAATGATGTGAGGGCGAACTCGTCCGGATAAGTACGTTAAGATTTGCTATGACCGTACCTTTATACAAATAGTCAAAGGGAATGTATGACTCCTTCAAACATGTCAAGTCGGGATTCTTCTTTAGGCCTATCATTTTGAGAAAACCCCTACCCTTGCGATTTTCCGGCATTAGCAAACCTTGAGTTTCCCACGGTATCCCAGCTAGTCCTCCTATTTCCTCAAGTAAAGGTGTCATCTCAGTGTCTCCAAAGCGAAATACCGACCTATCACAATCCCAAAACAGAGTTGTAGCTTCTATGATTTTGTTGTTAGGTTGAATTTCTAGGAGAGAAGGCAGGTTCCCTAGAAGCTTCCTGACAAGGGCTTGATCGCTGGAATGAAGATCTCCCCACCAATTGAGCAATTTGGGGTGGATGTTGGTGACCATGCCAAATCTGGGGACTTCGTGCCTCATTTCTGCAAGACAAAAGTGTTAGACCCTTTCCCCCCACCAGACTCGACTATTAATATCAATAATTAGCATAAGAAGCATTTAGTTCTCCAAACGAATGCACAGAACGTGGTAGTGTCCGTTTGGGTTTCAGAGAAACCCAGTGGACTTTGGACAAGGCTATCTTAAAGAGTCATTATGCGGACAACATAACTGACTCGGCTAGGTTTGAGCATGATGCATGCATAATTCAATGAGAAATGGTTTCTGTGGACTTTTAGACTGGTACGCTTGAGCGAACAACTCAAGAGGGAAAGGCGCGGAACTGTCGATGGCACCGCTGATCGACTAGTTTTACCGCAAATATGCCTTTGCCAAATTTAGGGGGTGATAACATTGGAAGGGCACAACCATTCATTATAAGCGTTGCTATGGTATTTTGTTTGGCACGAGTGGAATATGATGTTGAAAAATGCAATTACAATAACTAACAAGTTGTCATGTATTTCCACGTTCATAAAGTAATAATTACAACAGTTTCTCATAATTTACAATAGCATTGAAGGAAAGCGATAAAGGAAAACATTAAAGAAAAGAAACGAAGAGCCAAGTCAATTTCGTAGTAGAAGAAAGAATAAAAGGCATTTAAGGAAGTAAAGACATGTAAAGAAGCATAAAGTCCCAAATAGCATGAAATGGTAAAAGCTTTAAAAAAAATCACCAGCAGAGTCGTCATGCTGTCGATGCCCCCTTTTTCTCGCGAAATCGGGTTTATGACATTTGGGCGGACAACTCTTTTCCTTTTGGGAATTGGGTTTGCAATTTAGAAGAGTCGCCACCTAATGATTAAGTGCATTAGGACACTAAAATGAATTTGATTTAGAAAACCAGAGGTTGGTTAAGGGCTTGAAATTATCTCGAGGGGAAGGTGTTAGGCACCCCTCAAGATCCACTAGTGTGGTTCCCGGCCATGCTACAATTCTGACTTTAAATACAAACAACAAGTAATCAAGCAAGCATTGTAAATACTAGGTAACTTTCACACAACGGTTGCAAATAAAAGAAGTACAAGAGGTTTAAAGAGTGCTAAAATTTGGAAGAAGGTAGTTTTATAATTAAAGAAAGATACACAAGTAAAGGAGAATGGGTCAAATAACTGATGCAAGTAATTCGAAAAAAAAGTGAAAGAGGCGGAAGTTAGGGGAGAAACAGTATTGAAAATCAGACAACTAAAAGAGAGATTTTGCATTATAAGTGCAAGTGATTGAAGTAAAAGAAGAAGTTAAAGAAACTGAAAACTAAACAGCTTTAAAATTCTGGAAAAAGGAAGTAAACAAGTAAAGAGGGAGGGGGTCCTAGGTTTATAAATAACACGGATCACCCCACACAACACCCGGTAACCATTTATACACGTGGTGTTATCGCGTGGTCATCATATCCATGTCTACCCTTACCCACCCCGTTAAGGTATTAAATCGCGGAATGGTCTCGTTATTTATTGCATGCAATTACCCGTCCCAATCCTATCAGCCCCGGAGGTATTAGGGACTACTAGTCCTAAAGGGGAGGGAAAATTGGCTTTTAGAGTTTAAAAAGGACAAAAGTCTAAGGCGACATTCAAAACATACATGACAAGTATGGGGAAGCACATAACAAACAAGGCTCAAACAAACCTCCTTAAAACATAAAGAACATATAGTTTTAGCATCTCTTTCAGATACTGATTAGGTCTTTAATTAAACTTAAACGTTAAGGCGTGGTTGATTTATCACATATTTTCAGATAAGAAGTCCAAATTAGGCTTGCCTGCTGGTTGTAATTATTAAAGACTGGTGTAGTTAATTAATTACCTAATGGCTTGCCTAGGTGAGACCTATGGGCATGATATCTAGCTATGCGAAGTATATTGATTTTAAAGAAAGCAAACATAAACTCTGCAGATGTTGAGTATCGAAATTGTTGATTTTAGGCTTGATTCAGATTCAGTTGATGACCCTTATAGACATGCTTTCTAGGCGTGATTGATTTTAAAACGTTTATAGAAACGCGAGAGTCCTGTAGGCATGGTATCTATAATGCGATTTTGTTATTTTAAACCTATAAACCGTTTGCCTAACGATAGATGCAAAATGCAGAATTTAAAAGATCCTATAGGCAGGTTATCTATACGATGCAAGAATGCAGAAGCATATAGTCATGGTATCTATATGAGTGCAGAACCTCTAAGGCATGGTATCTATATATGCATAAGTGCAAAACTATAAGCAGGATTTCTATATGAAATGCATAAGTGCAGAACTATAGACAGGATTTCTATATGACATGCATAAGTGAAGAACTATAAGCAGGATTTTTATATGAAATGCATAAGTGCAGAACTATAGACCGGATTTCTATATGATATGCATAGATGAAAAGCAGGATGAGATTGCAGGAATAAACACCTAAGAACATGATGTCTACCCACATGCATACATGAGTGACCCTCCCCTTTTCACTATATACCCCCATAAGTTATTACAAATTATTACAACCCAGAATGAATAAATGAAAGTAAAATTACATCAGAAATTAAAGTACAACCAAGGAGAGCCTAATTTAGACTCCAAGTCTAAAACATGAAATAAACCAACTCCGAAGATCTGATTTCCAAAGCCTTTCTCATTTTTGGATGTGTTAGAGTTCCCAGGAGCTTCATGAACTCCGGGCAGTGCTTACACCCAAATAAATTGCAGAATTGAATTAAAGTGCAGTGTGGAAGGGCTAGCCCTCAGATGTCCAAGTTCCGAGGGAACTCAAGGTCCAAAATCATGGCTTATAGGAGGGGGACAGAACTTAGAAACTAGGAATGAGTGTAAGTGCAATAGAGGGGATTCTAGGAAGGACATGGCAGGCTGGTGGTCATACCCAGCAATTAGGAGTGCTGGCACACCCCTGACCAGCCTGTTAGCCACATTTGTTTGGGAGTTAGGATCCATTAAGGATGAGGTCCAAACATGAGCAGCAATTCGGATACTACCATGCCTGAACCTTAATTCAAATACATAGAGGGAATAGGGGTATAGGGATTCATAGTAGAAAACAGGTGCAAAGAGAATAATATAAAGATTAATCAATGAGCATGGACAATAAAGTAAACATGATTGCAGAAGCTGTAAATAAACACATTGGTGTGATGGCTGAAACTAAATTAGGACATACCAGTTTCAGAAATAAGCAGAGAAAAAGTAGTAGTAAAGCCCAAATTGCAAGCAAACAGCCAGAAGAAACACAGATGAGAATGTGAAAGTATTGAAATTGAGAGTGTGAGGTGAGTAGTGTAAGCTGAAGGTGTGTAAAAGTATTGAATTCGAAGTTGTCTTAAAGAGTATTCAATCGTGTGTCCTTGAAAGTGCAGAAGGGTTGTCCCTTTTTATAGTGCAGAAGGCAAGTAAGAAAAGGTAAGAAAATAGTTTTACAATCAATCACATAAAGTCTCCCTTTAGTTAAGTTATTCTAATTTCAAACGGGTGGAAGACAGTTAAGGAAAGAATTTGACTGAAATCTTTTCCAAAGTAACACAAAGAGGGTAAATAAATAGGAGTTTATTTAAGGAAAAAGTCCAGTGGTACACGGTTTGTGAAAATAAGGAAAGGGAATCAATCAAACAGTCAGTAAAATCAAAATCGCAGGCTTTGTTCGAATGAACCTAGTCAGGAAAAGAGAGGAAAGGGTTTTACTTAAGGAAAATCAATAACAATCAATCAAACCTTACTAAAAGGAATTCGGAATCAATCATAATTGGCAAAACCTTTTTGAAAGAAGAATTTCTCATATATAAGGCACACAAATATCAAACAAGAAGGAGTTGTCATGCTGATTTGAAAAGACTATCATAGAAACAGTCATAAAAAGGGTTCAGGTCCAATTTATAGACTCAGAATGAGTTTGAGAGTTCAGGGTTTAAAAGTAGAACCCCAGTCCAAACACAAAATCGAACTTGCCAAAGAAACCCCCAAATTCTAGGGTTTTCAATCGAATCAGGCACAGAGATGAGAAGGCAAGCCATTGAAACTGACTTAGAGGTCTCTTTCAGAGACTAATAAGAGACCAACAAACATGATAGCAGGTTTGAAATCATAAAGAACATGCTTGAGAAAAGCTCGGAATTTAAGCAAGTTCAGCAGAGAGAAGAAGTGATGTAAACTTAAGAAACAATAAACGAAGCATGCTTAGAACTCAAACAAAGTCAGGTAAAGCAAACAAAATTTAAGAACTCAGTAGGAAACACGTACAGTAGAAAAATACTGAAAATATAGCAAAGAACAGATAGAAGAACATAACAAAGATTAACATGCGAGCCTAGTCTAAAGGCACAGTAGAATACAAAGATATAGAAGAATCGTGTATAGTAGGAAGAAAACAGAAGAACAACACATGCGTGGTAGAGAAGGAAAACACACGAGCATAATATAGACAAACACACATAAAGAAAAGAATCAGAAAGATGTTTTGAAAACCTTTCAGAAACCCTAAATCGAAGAGAAACAATTTCGAAAGAAAAGATTGGGGAAAACACTTAAAAAATGCAGTAGAACACAAATATATCACAGATCTAAGAAAACAAATAAAGAAAAAGCTCGAATAGCTTGGGATTTCGGAGAAAGCCTAGAAATGAGTAAGGCTTGGAAGAAACTCCGATCTGGAGTCGGATGAGGTGGGAATTAGGCTCCTAATGCTTGAATACGCCTGAGCATGGCCGGAGAGGCCATAGAACCATAGATCTAAGAAGGTCTGAAAGAGAATTATCGAGGTCAGACCTCAAAGCTTCGAACACCCATGGTCTAATGGTGGAGGGGGGTGAGTGCAGACCATCCATGGCCTAAGAAGCCATGGATTCCGGTGAAAGTACGGTGGAAAGGGTCGGAGACGGTTAGGGTTCCGAAGAACCTTCGAGAGGATTTTGGGAGTGGAGAGTATTCAAGGGCAGCAGACTAAAAGAAATGGGGGGATTAGGGTGGGGTTAGTGAATTAAAATGGAAAGGGGTGATCCTGGCCGTGGATCAAAATGATCAACGGCCTGGATTGAAAGAAAATCCGGGCGGGTTAAACAAATGGGTTAAGGGGTTGGGTAAAATTGGAATTGGGCCGGTCCAATTGGGGTTAGGATTGGCTGAATTTGAGGGCTAAAATTGAAATGTAAATAGGCTGTAATTGCAAAGAAATGAGGCTAAATGTTAAATAGCCAGTTTTCCCTTTTATTTTTTAATAAAAATAGTAAAAATAATTTTAAAAAGCAAATTAAAAGTACTGAGTCAGTTAATAAAACATAAATATTAATTTAAAAATGCTGGAACCAATTTTTATAATTAAAATGCTATTGAACTTAAAATAGGCTAGAATTGCAATTATATGCAATTTAGCTTTTTAAAATACCAAATAAATTTGTAAAATGTGCAGAAATCACCTTAACTATATATTGGTGTAAAGGTGGGAATAAAATAAATTATTCACCAAAGTTGATATTTTTTGGGAATAATCACTGATTTTGTACTGTTAAAATGGACAATAACTTGATTCTAAAAATCTTAAAAAATTGGGAAAAATACCAAATCTTTAGGCATGCTTATATATGCATATATACGTTATTTTGAAAGTGTTTCATATAAAAAAAATACATAGGGAAAAATTGGGTATCAACACCTTAACCCTTTGCACTACTGGTTCCGGTATGTCAATAATGTGATCCCTAGACGGGTTCACCTCCTCTCGAGTCTTTTCCACACTATCATCAATAGCAATCTGAACCTAGTCATCAGGTTGCACCATATTGTTCGGGATCTCTTCTTCTTGCACCGTTTGCTCATCATCCACAAGTTGCCTTTGACTTGAGATAAGTGCATTCCCACCTCTTCCACTTCTTGTAGTAATGGCCATCGCATGCCCCATGTTGTTTCCACCCTTGGGTTTACCACCATGTCACTTGGTAGTGCCCCCTTAGGATGAGTATTTAGAGCTTGAGAGATTTTCCCCATTTGAACTTCTAAGTTGGGGATTGCTGTGTTGTGTGAGGCAAGTTGGGCATCTGAATCGTCATTGTTTTCCATCATTTGCTTGAACATGTTTTCTACGCCCTATATCATTGTTTGAAGAACTTGGACCATGGAGGATAAGGAGGCAAGTTGTTCGTTTCTTGATACATCGGGGGCCTTCGAAAACCCAACCCCCAAATGCTTTGATTGTTGTTCCATCTGCCTTGATTGTTACCCCTCAATTTCCTTGATTATTTCCATTCCAATTTCTTGATTGTTGTTGTTATCCCAATTTCCTTGGTTATTGCCACCACCCTAATTTCCTTATTTGTTTTGAGGTCGCCATTGTTGTTGGTTCGAGCCTTGGCAGTTGTTTCTTTTTCCTTGAAAATTGTTCACATATTGCACCTCCTCTTCTTGTTCATTATAAGAATCATCTTGATCGAACCCACTATCCTCTTGCACATAATTCTCCACTCGATTTTGCACTTGTAGACCCTTGGTCCTTCTCTTGTTCACCATCATGTTCACCCCTTCCATGGCATTGACTTGCTTAAGATTTTGCACTTGATGAAGCTTAGTCTTTGCTAGTTGATTCATTGTAGTTGTCCATTCGGCAATGGCTTGCCCATGGTCATGCAATTCTTTATGAAGGTGTATCATGTTCGGATCACCTTGTGGAATATTAGCCCAGGATTGCCAAGCCAATGACGTTTCCGCCATTTCATCCAAAATCTCACAAGCCTCCGCATAAGGCGTAGTCATAAAATTTCCATTGCCAAGTTGATTCACTACACATTGGTTGGTCGTGTTAATCCAGTATAGAAGGTTTGTTGAATCATGTTTTTCGTCATATCGTTGTTAGGACATTCCTTGACCATTGTTCTATATCACTCCCATATCTCGTGTAGTGGTTCATTAGGCTCTTGCTTGAATGCCAAAATCTCATCTCGAAGTGTAGCCATATGCTCGGGAGAGAAAAACATAGCAATAAATTTCTCCGCCAACTCATCCCAAGTACAAATGGATTGGTTCGGTAATCGTTCCAACCAATCTAAAGCTTTCCCCGTAGAGAAAAGGGAAAAAGCCTTAGCCTCAATGCATCCTCGAAGACTTTTTTTTGTTTGCTCCCCCAACAAGTGTCCACAAACCTCTTCAAATGTTTATACGCATTTTGACTTGGGGCGCCGGTGAAGAAACCTCGTTGCTCTAGCGAAGTTAGCATCATATTGGTGATTTGAAAGTTGCCCGCCCTGATAATGGGAGGGACTATTTCACTAGCATGCCCTTCATTGGGTAACACCCGGTGTGGAGCCGCTCATGGTGGAGGTGCGGGTGGAGCGGTGGACATTGTCATGAGGCGCTCGGCCTCTTTCATTGGCTTGAGGTTAAAGAGGAACCTCATCAACTTGCTCACTGTCGACGTCCCAACCCCCAAACGCATATTTCCGAGTTCATTGTTTTTCGCCAAAATTGTACCTACAATTGTTTCACACAAGTTAGTAACACGGAAAGAAAAGAAGATATTCCACACAAAAACCCAAATATATAGCTAACACTATTTTTAACTGCCCGGCAACGGCGCCAAAAATTGATCATGTCCAAAGCACACCTCAATAATGACCAACGGAAAGTATGGGAGAAAAAAAGATGGACGAAGACAACAAAAAGGGACACTTCCCTATTCTAAGTGACACCAAAGTACTCTTTAAGCGGATTTGTAGAGATATGAAACGACCGTTTGCAATAATAAATACCCAAGTAGGAGTCGGGGTCGAATTCACTGGGAGTTATGATGGAAGTTAGGGGTATATATTTTAAGCAAGAAAATGGGTTATCTATATTGCACTTCCACAACAAGGTTTTTTTTTTCTATTTCTACTATTACTCTAATGTATACAAGCTAAAACAAATAGATTATAGATAACTGTGTTTTGAAGTTTTTCCAATTGGATTAAAGGCCTAGGGCTATGACCGTAACCTAGGTGTTTGCCAAATGGAATAAAGACATTTATGCTTGTGTTGTTGATTAGGGTGTATTATAGCTCACAACTCTACTAGCCTGTTTCGCCAAGCTTCTTTTTGGCCAAAAGTGCTTTTTTTTTGCCAAAAGCACTTTTGGCCAAAAATTGAGGTGCTTGGCCAAGCTTTTGGAAGGAGAAAAAGTGCTTTTGAGGAGAAGCAGAAGCAGTTTTGGAGAAGCAGAAAAAAGTAGCTTTTCTGCTAAAGCACTTTTTTGAGAAGCACTTTTGAGAAAAATACACTCAGAAGCAGTTTTTTAAAGCTTGGCCAAACACTAATTGCTGCTCAGAAGTGCTTTTCAAACTAATTAGCCAAACACAAATTGCTTCTCACCAAAAGTACTTTTGAGAAAAGCACTTTTGAAAAAAAGCACTTCTCAAATAAGCTGATTTTTGCAGCTTGGCCAAACGGGCTATACATTACCCACTCAATACCTCTCGGTCAAAGAGTGATTTTGCCCAATTTGGCTTTCTCAAGACCAAGTGGGTTCAACAAAAATAGTTGATAAGAGCTCAAGTCGGGTTATTACTATTTCTAGGTTGAACCCTTTAATTGGGTTAATCTATCTCTTAATTTACCCAATTGCTTGTTAGCTAAGTTATCCTAGACTAGGTCTCTATTTCTCAAGTAGAGACTAAGTCAAATACGAATGAATCAATGTTTGCAACCATTAATTCTATAATTAAATCATGAACTAAGCTAAATAATCAACATCCATCATAAACAAGCACTAAATTAATAACCCATAAGGTTTACACACTAGGGTTAGGTTACAACCCTAGTAGGAGTCTAGGTACTCATAATAGAAATTACACAAAATAGAGAAGAAAAGCTAACTAAACTAATATTGGAAGATTAAAATAATGAAATCTAATGTAACGACCCGACCGGTCATTTTGAGCTCTAGCGTATCGTTCGGCGGTTTGAGGCCATGAGCAACTTCACTTCAAGCATTATGACTTGTACGCATGGTCGAAATTGAATTTCGAAAAGTTCGGAGTTGATTAGGAAAGAAAATTCTCATTTCAAAAGCTTTAAGTTAGAAGAATTAACCAAGGTTGGATTTTTGAGTAAACGACCTCGGAATCGGGATCTGAAGGTTCCAGCAGGTTCGCATGATGGTTTCGGATTTGGGCGTATGTTCGGATAAGGTTTTGGATGACCCGGGAGCGTTTTGGCGCCTATTGTAGAAGTTAGCATTTTGGAAGAATTTCATAAATTTGAGTTGAACTGCATTTCAATATTATCGATATCTGTTTGGGATTCCGAGTTAGGGAATGGCTCTGTATGGTGATTCTGGTATTGGGAGCACGTCCAAATATGGATTTGGAGGTCCGTAGGTCATTTCGGGGTCATTTGCGGAAGTTAGAAATTTGAAGGTTTTTGAGAAGTTTAACCGGGAGTGGACTATTTGATATCGGGTTTGTATTCCGATTTCGAAAGTGGGTGTAGGTCCGTAATGTCAATTATGAATTGTGTGAAAAATTTGAAGTCATTCCGGATTGATTTGATATGTTTCGGCACGAGATATAGAATTTGAAAGTTTGAAAATTTATAAGTTTGATTCGAGGTGTGATTCGTAGTTTCGACATTGTTTGGCGTGATTTGAGGCTTCGACTAAGTTCGTTTTGCATTTTGGGACATGTTGGTATAATTGGTTGTAGTCCCGAGGGCCCCAGGTGGATTCCGGATGGTTAAGGGATCGATTATTGATTTGAAGAAGAAGTTGAAGGATTCTGGTTGCTGGTGTAACCACTTCTGCGGAAGCTTCATCGCAGAAGCGGCCCCGCAGAAGCGAGGTAGTGAACCGCAGAAGCGGCTGGGAGTGAATGGGGCAGAGGCCGCAGGTGCGAAGGAATTTCTGCAGCTGCGTGATCGCAGATGCGGTCTTGGCAATGCAGAAGCGGACTGGGGCAGCTGGGGACATTCCCGCATAAGTGGAATTCGTGCCGCACCTGCGGAACCGCAGAAGCGGTCCAGTGACCGAAGGTGCAAGGATCGCTGGGCAGTAAACTTACTTAAGTACGGGATTTGGTCATTTTTCCTTCATTCTCTATTGGTTGGGGCGATTTTGGAGAGCTTCAAATGGGGATTTTCATCAAGCAACACAAGTAAGTGATTCCCACTTATTATAAGTTAAATACATGGTTCTATAAGGATTTAAACATGAAAATTAGTAGAAATTGTGGGGTTTTTGGTAGAAAACATGGAATTTAGTATTATTGAATTTTGAGGCATGGAATTGAGAATAAATTATATATTTGAGTTCGTGAGGTTTTGGGTAAAGTTTATCTTCAAAAAATTTTAGAATCCGGGCACGTGGGCCCGAGGGTGATTTTATCGACTTTTCGAGCGAAATTGGGAATTGTTGAAATTGAATTATAATGAGTATTAGAGTATATATTTATGGATTTGCACATTTATTAACTAGTTTTGGAGCGTTGGTCATCGGTTTTAGATGTTGGAAAGGCTTGGGAGTCGGCTATAGAGCTTCAGAGCGAGGTAAGTCTCCTTTCTAACCTTGTAAGAGGGAATTAACCCCATAGGTGAAATAATTCAATATGTGCTTCTATTTGTGGGGGCTACATACGCACGAGGTGACGAGAGTCCGTGCGTAGCTACTATAATTCTTAATGTCTGGGTAGTCTAGCACCCAAAATCACGTCATACTGGCGATGTTTGCAACCTACTTGTTAATATAATTGTTTGAAACATATTGAAACTTGATAAGAGAATAGGAAAAGGTTAAACTTTATTCACTTGATCGTTAATGAGAATTGGCATTTCTTTGAATAATCGTTCTCTAATAAAACTTGAATTTGTTGTTTTGATGTATTTTCTCTTTTGTGGAGCGGGCCGAACGCCTCGGTAGCAGATAGATACATCTATGGTTCGTATTGTTCGACCCTCAGCAGTGCACAGTTTATATTTATATGTTGGATCGGATCGTACGACCTCGACATGATTTGCGCATGATTGAACAGATTGCTTTGAAATTTATAATAAATGATATCGCCTAATTGGCCTGAGATAAATTGTTAAACGATGAGAAATGAATTTGGAGATTTCTCAATTATAAAAGAGTTGCTTACTTACTTCATAATATTGAGCATACAGCCGTTCTATATAACCTGTGTTTTAATTATATCATTGGCATTTTATTTTATAGCCCATAGTAAGTGACGGAGTCGACCCCTCGTCACTACTTCTTCGAGGTTAGACTGGATACTTACTGGGTACGTGTTGCTTACGTACTCATACTACACTTGCTGCACATTTTGTTGTGCGGGCACGTATATATTTAGTGGCATTGTGGGCAAAGCGGCGCAGTTAATGCGGGGACTTAGATGAGCTTCATTCCATATCACGACCCGTAGCCAGCAGAGTCTCCTTCAGAGTATTTATATTTTCTTTCATCTCCAACTTTATATTCCGGACAGATGTTGTATTTTATTTTATTTCTTAGTTGATGCTCATGCACTTGTGACAGCGGGTTCTGGGGTGATAATGGGTTATTCAGTATTGAGATTGTTAAAAATATTATTTTTTCACTGTGTAATTTATTTCTTATTATTTGATTGAAGGAAAAAATTATGATTTCAAAAATACTAAAATGAGAACCAAACTACTTAATTATTGTTGGCTTGCCTGACAGCAGTGTCCGGCGCCATCATGACCCTTAATGGATTTTGGATCGTGACATCTAATGTTAAAACACCAAAATAATGTAAAACTTCCTAAAGTAGTAAAGAAAAATTGATACAGCAACTTCAGATGTTCAAAACTTGACCTAATTTTGTGAAAATCGTCTATTTATACAGGGCTGAAAATCTCGGACTAAAATGCCCCTCGGGAGGTTCTGCAGGCACACAATTCCATGTGCGGTCCGCAGATGTCTTCAGCGAGCAAGAAGTGGAGTTCTAAGGCTGCACATTTCTTATCTGCGGCCGCGAGGCAGTCTTCTACGGTCCCCACATTTCTGAACTGCGGCCGCGAGGCAATCTTCTACGGGCGCACAATTATTGGGCGGTCCGTACTTCACAAGGGTATCAGGACTTGGTCTTTTAGCATACTCTCTGAACATTACATCTTTATCATTAAAAGCCTAGATTTGCGCTTGTTAAAATTTCTTCTTGGCTTGCGGCCGCAGATGGAATTTTGCGGTCTGCAATTTCTTCTGCGGCCGCAGAATTACTTCTGCGGACCGCACATTTTTGCTTATGCGCCTTTTATTGCCTTGTGCTTCAGATCACTCCTTTTTGAGTCGGATTTCATCTTGCGAGACCAAACTTCCAGCACTCCTGCAATTTGCACAATTTTATAAGTGGGAGAACAATTTGACATTTTTGGGCTAAGACAAAAGCTAAAAGGAATACAACTTTTTCCCTTTCTCACACAATTTGCCAACAACTCAAGGTCATATATATATATAAATCGATTTCAATTATAAATTCAATTAATTAAGCTAGCAAGCTTTGTTCAAATAATTCAAATATTACATGATAGAATCCTGAGTCTACCCGGACATAAACATGCTTTAGCTACGTACAGACTCTCATCACCTCGTGCGTATATAGAGCCCACAACTAATAGCACATAATAATCACATCACCTAGGGGTAGTCCCCCACTCAAAAGGTTAGAAATGAGACTTACCTCCCTCCAAAGTTCCACAACCGGCTCCAACGCCTCTCTAACACCTCAAACAGATGTCCATCAATCCTAAACTATGCAAACAACATGCAAACCAATAAAAAATATACCCCAACGCTCATAAATAATTAATTTATAACAATACAAATTCTAGATCTTCAACAAAAAATCCCACATTGTCCCTTAAATTCTTTAATTTACAAGCCTAAATTCGTATATTTAATCCACAACATGTAGATATCACTTACCTCAGGATTGATGATGAAAGTGGCGCTCCAAAATCACTCCAGTGTCAGCTTCCATGGAAGAAAATGAGATGAAATGAGCCAAATCCCGCTTTAAAATAATTCTGCCAAAGCTCGTCCTTCATTGTGTTCGCGTGCCCATGGTTGTATTCGCGAAGGCCTAACAGTCCACAACATCGCGTATGCGTCCAATCCCACGCGTTCGCGATGGCTAACTTGCCCCCAGCCTGGAACTCCTCCTTCCCGTTCGTGGTTGTTCTTCCGCGTTCGTGAAGGGAATATTGCAAGCCCAGCAACTCAGGGCGTTCGCGACAACCTTGTCGCGTTCACGTAGGGTAAAGTCCCCCCGACCCCCTGACCCTGACACCCAAGGCCCCAGGGACCCCGTCCAATCACACCAACAAGTCCCAAATCATAACACGAACCTGCTCGAGGCCTCAAATCACACCAAACAACATCAAAACTACTAACTGACGATCGAAACCTTTCTTTAAACTTTCAAGCATTCAAACTTCGATGAACGCATCCGAATCATACTTAAACATACTGGAATGATGCCAAACTTTACGTACAAGTCACAAATCATGATACAAACCTATTCCAAGACTCGAAACCCTAAACGGACATCGATAACACCAAATTCCACTTCAAACCAAACTTAAAGAACTTGAAAACCTCCAATGCGCCAACTTTCAACATTAAGCCCAGAAACGCTCCCGGGTCATCCAAAACCCGATCTGAACATGCGCCCAAGTCCAAAATCATCATGCAAACCTATTGGAACCTTCAAATCCTGATTCCAATGTCAGTTACTCAAAGGTCAAACCTTGGACAACTCTTCCACCTTAAAGCTTCTGAATTGAGAATTTTCTTTCCAAATCGACTCCGAACTTCCCGAAATTAAATTTCGACCACACGTACAAGTCATAAAACATGAAGATCAGCTACTCATGGCGGCAAACCACCCAACGACGCGCTAGAGCTCAAAATGATCGGTCGGATCATTATTCTCCCCCACTTAAACATACGTTCGTCCTCAAATGTGCCAAGAACCGTTTCAGAGTTGCTCAAAACCGCTGTTTAACACCTCGTGCACCTACCTGTGCCACCACAACCGATGTGAGCACGTTAGCTCGTGCTTGACTGAAGGTCCTTCCTTTTTTATCTTAGCCAACAAGCCTTAGAACCAGGTCCAACATCCGAAATTCTCCATGAGACCCGATTCTAACATACGAACACCGCATCAATCACTACACATTGTACCAAAACATGATCATACACCTATGCTGAAATCACACCATGCACCACATAAGTCATTTACCCATAATAGCATCCCCCAACCACAACAGCTGCAATTTCACGAATTCGATGCCCGCAATCCACCTCATAACACATCTAAGCCCTGTTCTAAATGTCGCAATACTGCCACGATGAAAGAGATATGTAGAATACATAAGCACCTACCAGATCACTAAATCATGGAGTCTCTCCACCTGACAAGAACCATTACCTCATTCTGAACTGAATAACGACATCTTCTCTTCAATAAGCCACGTCAAACACCGTCTAAAATCTCATACAGCGCTAACAAGCTAAAGCTCGAATATGACCCATAAGGAGGAAAAAACTCTGATAAGGAACTACCTAGCCCACGTAATGAATGAAACAGCTGAACAAATGCAATGAACCTATCTCAGAGATGTGAAACAAGGCACACAATTAAGTATAAGGAATCGTACTTAGTGTTGCGACGTGCAACCCGATCCGCACATGACACCATTGCGGCGTGCAACCCGATCCAAAAATCAAATCATTGTGGCGTGCAACAACCCGATCCACACAACATAAAGTTCACTTCAAACCAAACTTAAGGAACTTGAAAACCTCCAATGCTTCAACTTTCAACATTAAGCGCCAAAACACTCTCGGGTCATCCGAAACCCGATCTGAACACGCGTCCAAGTCTAAAATCATCATACAAACCTATTAGAAACATTAAATCCCGATTTCGAGGTCGTTTACTCAAAGGTCAAACCTTGGTCAACTCTTTCACCTTAAAGCTTTCGAATTGAGAATTTTCTTCCCAAATCAACTCCGAACTTGCCAAAATTCAATTCCTACCACATGTACAAGTCATAAAACATGAAGTGAAGCCACTCACATCCTCAAACCGCGGAACGACGCGGCTAGAGCTCAAAACAACCGGTCGGATAGTTATATATCATTAAGGGAGATATAGAATTATCTTTTGTTAGCGCTATTGATCAACTAGAAGACATTTTTACTAATCCTTTTCTTGAGGATAGGTTCTGCACTTTGAGAGAACTACTTGGCATTATTTTGCTTGATCTTAAAAATTAGGACTTATGTGTTATTTCTAATTCTTGTATGACTAATGTTTTTGTTTTCCTTTATGTAAGTAATCATTAATTGAGTGCCTCCAATTTCCCTCTCTTTTCCCATTAGTCCCAACTCTCAAGAAAGGAAAATCAATCATCATGTCCTTTCACAGACGCCTTTTCCTTTCCTGTACTCAGCCGTAAAATCCTTTCCTTTTAACCCTTTCAATCACTCCTCTTCTTCTTCATTGGTCTTATCACTCAGAAACCCTTCTCCAAAACTTTTCAATGGCAAAATACTCCAAGAATCCCTCTGCCTCCACCAGAAAAAGTACCTGTTCCAAGGAAAAACACTCTTTTAAAGGGTTTGCCTCTTCTTAGGCAGAGTCTCCTAACTATACTCACCGAATGAGCAAAAAATCCCTTGGAAAAAGACCCATGAAAGAACCCCCTGAATCTTTTACCCCCAAGAAATCCAAGGCAGACCTATCAAGTTCTCTAGAGTCGGACCACAATTTCTGGGATACTCCTAATAGATACTTCTTGATTACTCAAAGAGAAGCCCTTTGCCCATGGTAGAATAATCGATCTTGACGACTTGGAAGCTCTCAACTGTAAGGTAAAGGATCTGTTCGATTTTCAAGGTTAGTCAATTTTTCTCTCTTTACCCCCTCCTAAAGTCTATGAACCTCTAGTAAGGATGTTCTATGCCAATCTCTGTTCTAACAAGACTGATAAGTTAGAATCCCTAGTTCTAGGAAAACACATCGTTCTTGATTTTGCCATATTTGACTCAAATTTTTAGTGTAAGTGTTTTGGTTTCTCCATGATTTTCAAAAATACCTGGCTTGAAGATTTTGAAATTATTCTTGATCAAGCCAAGTGTTGTATAGCAGTGTGTCCCTCTGATTCCCTCCCTAACCAGATAGGTCGCAGTGATGTTAGCTTTGAAACCCGAGTTCTGACCCACATTGTAGCAACAACCTTCTTCCTCACACTAGCTCATTCTCCACTTTCTCTCAACGAGTCACCTTTCTTGTCTATTGTCTGGTGACCAAGCTTAAAATCAAACTATCCTCGTGGGTTATAAATTTTATGGTTGAAAGTGTTTATGACCCCACCAGTCTACCATTTGGTATGGTTATCACTCATCTTTTGGAAGCCTATAACATCTTTGTCTTAGAATACCCCTTTGTCTCTGTCACCAACTCTTACAACTCAAGAGCCTTTTCTAGTATGGGATATATGTGTATTAAGGGTTCTTGGGTGAAGAAACAGGTGGGAGAAATCAAGAATGTTCAGCCTGATTCAAAGGTCAAAGCTTTTGGTTCCCATCATGGTGTAAGTGATCCCGATCTTATAGAAACATTTGACTGCCACTAACAGCAAGCTGACCATCATCAAGGACCTTCTTGCTACAACTCAATGAACTATTGGAGACATTCTTGCAATCTCCAAAGAAACAAGGTCCTATGTTTCAAAGATAAGGGTCAATATTCTCAAGTTAGCAAAAAATGTAGTCAAAGCCTTCAAGGAAGATATGGGTGAACCTTGCAATGCATATAAGAAGATATGGGTGAAAGGACTGCCTTTTAAGATATCTTTCTTTATGTGGAAAGTTTGAAGAAATAAGCTACCATTAGATGATTTTTTTAAGAGATTGGGCTATCTAATGGCTTCAAAATGTTGGTGTTGTTCTGAGCCAAAAGAAGAAACGATGCAACATCTCTTCTCACTTCATATGCAGCTGTGAAGGTTTGGAAATATTTTTAAGGACATGCTGGTATCAATCTGGAGGGAATTTCATTTCATCAGGCAATAACAAAGTGTTGGAATGCAGATGTGATGCCCAGACTTCAACCTATTCTGCAAGCACTTCCAGCTGTAAATATATGGGAATTATGAAAAAGAAGAAATAGCTATAAACATGGGGAGGCTATCACAGTTAATAGAGTCATTTATCAGGTATCTACAACTTTGCAATCTCTAGTTATGTTCAGGAAGCCATCTCTGCAAAAGGTACCTCATAGATGGCCAGAATTGCTGCATATTCTGGAATCTTATTTGCCTAAGCTGACTTACACTAAGGTGTTATGGGAGTGCCCAAGCCCAGGGTGGATAAAGGTAAACACAGATGGGGCTTCTCGAGGAAATCCTGGAAGGAGTTCAATTGGTTTTGTGCTAAGAAATGAGGAGGGTGATTTAATTTATGGATGTGGAAAAGAAGTCCAGGAAGGAACAAATACTGAAGCTGAAGCAAAGGCAATTTTGGAAGCATTGAAGTTTTGTGTAGAGAATGATTATGTGTTGATAGATTTGCACACAGACTACATGATGATGAGGAATGAGTTGAATGGGGAATGGAAGGTACCATGGGTCATAGTTAAGCAGGTGGAAGAGATCAAGGAGCTGATGACAAGAACAAATGTAAATGTGGTTTATACCCTCAGGGAAGGAAACAAATTGGCTGATCATTTAGCCAATTATGCCTTGGATGTTGGAGTCATCGAGGAACATGATTTTTGGGAGCTGGACATTCAAGGGAGGAGGATAGTGAATAATGATAAAATCCAATGTCCTTATCTAAGAGTGAAAGTTGCAAGAAGATAGGAGGGCAAGAGGTAACAAGGTGGAGATGCAGAGTGCAGGCATCAAGGATTATGGAAGTATGAAAGATGAATTTGGAAGGCAACCTGGGCATAACAGACTATGGGGAGTACTGTGATCGAAACCTTAGGGTGGAGATCATAGCATTTAGTGTTTTAACTAACAGTGTGCTTTTTTTTGCAGGTGCAGGAAATGTGCTTTTGTATCATCATCTGATTAACTCTCTTTGGGTGGATTTAGCACTATGTGCTCAGTCCCTAGAGGGGATATCAGTGATAAGAAAAGGCATGGAAGGAAGTAAGTTGTTCATCAAACAAAACAATAGTTACAGGACAAATACTTCCACAAGAATGCCTACAACTCATAGGTTTGCAGCAGGATTGTTTCCTGATCGGGTGAGTTGTTGGGATAGGCTGAACTTTACAAAGATAAAGGGTGTGAAATGGAACATAATACTACATCCAATATCCAGGATATGAGATACAGGGAGCCAGGCAATGAAATATGCAGCACACCATAATGCTGCAGAATACCAGATCCAAATCCTTAAAGAGGAGGAAATGATGGTTTGTGTTTATTCTAACTTTGTGTTCTTTTTTGAAGGAGAAAGTACTGTATACATGCCCTCCTATATGTTACAATTTCAAAGGGTGGTATTAACACTAGTTGTTCATTCCCTTGGAGGAGTAACAATAGGAGGGACAAGCATGGAAATAAGGACTTTACTGCCAAATCCTTTAAGGGAACTGGGCAGTTGGGAGTCAAACGAGGCAGACCTAGGGGCTAGTTTTACTCAAAATTCCACTCCTTGATTAGGAGGTTACAGCCTTGATTATGAATAAGCCGTGAATATGAATAGTCAGGAGCGAGGTTACGAGCTGGCAGAGACAGAAAATCTGGGCACTGGTGACTAGTTGAAGGTGTGCTCATTCCCCGAGAAAGGAAAGAAAGAAGAGGATTCTTGGGTAGTATATCAGCAGGTTCATCGCACAGCTCACTCCCTTTTGCGAGCCCATTTTCAAGCTCTTGAGGAAGAAGAAAAGGAGTAGAACGATGCCCTAGACTGACTATGCAGAGTGCTTTCGAGAAGATTAAGACCTATCTTTTTGATTCTCCGGTCTTGGTACTTTTTTTATTTAGGGAAGACCCCTCTTGCTATACCTCTCGGTCACAGAAAACTCCATGAGATGCGTCTTAGGCCAGCATG
Source organism: Nicotiana attenuata (assembly GCF_001879085.1). Lineage (NCBI taxonomy): Eukaryota > Viridiplantae > Streptophyta > Magnoliopsida > Solanales > Solanaceae > Nicotiana > Nicotiana attenuata. The sequence goes on from NW_017670666.1 coordinate 147,321, forward strand.
ATGAAAGGGGAAGAAAGGAAAGATTACTACCTGAGAAAGAAGCTGACGGACTACGAGTCGTCACATTCGACCTTGGAAAAGACGTGCCTCGCCTTGGTATGGGCTAGGCAGAGGCTCCGACATTACCCTCAAAGCCTATTCCCTTCTCCTGTTGGCAAGGATGGATCCAAATATCTCTTTGAAAAGCCGGCACTCACTTGCCATCCACACTCAAACCTGTCCAACAAGTAAATAAGAACATTAGGTTCGCTATACACTCACGGAGCACTAACTTCAAACCAGTGACCAGATAGTGCGAAATGAAAACCAATGCAAGGAAAGAACCCGATTATCGACGCTCTGCTAATAGACCCCCTCCTTTGAACATAGATCCGAACTCCCACTCAGAATGGTTACTAGACAAGGATTGGTTGTCTTTCGAACATCGGATCTCGAGTACAAGCCAAGGAGAAAGACTGCCATCTCAGGCATACCATCGACAGAGTAAGGAAAGGACAGGCGGAAAGCGCGCTAATCAAATCCTATCCCTTATTAGTCCTAGCTAACCAAGTTCATTCCAGATCCCTATGAGCTCATAGTTGCTAAGAGGAAGAAAAGCTTATTCCATCATTTCCAGGGGAAAGCGAACTCAAGTGAAGTTAAGCCGAGTCTGCTTCGCACCTTTGCTACCGGGCATTCACTGCCAGTCACTCCTAAATCTACCTGGTATGGACTGCTAAATCGATTCTGATTAAAAAATCCTCTCCGAAGCCCGTGTATATAAGTATAAGTCAAAGATGTGACTTTCACAGGTCCGATTGCTCTTTGCCGTCAAATGGAAAGTTAGCTCATAGGGCTTTTCTGGTACTCTGCGGAAGATGCGTGAATTGGCCTGCTGAACCGATCTTGCTTAGGGCGGGTGACCATCTTATAATTGAAGATAAGCACCGAAAGTAAGAGAAGTGAGGCGTTCGGGACCTATTCTAGTAGAGGAACCAACCCCAGAAAACCTGACCAAAAGATAGCTAAGTTCCCGTCACTAACCTTACTTCGGACTATGTGGCTGATCCGCTGAGAAAAGACGGTAAGGCAAAGAGAAAGTACCACTTTTCTTAAGTTAAGATGAATCTAATCTATTGAAGAGTCAAGGTTTCCAAGGAGCACGGATGAGGCGAAGCATCGATCCAACTACATACCAACGGAAAGACATTACGGGCGGTCGTATCCCATCGTATTCACGTATCAATGCGTAAGTGGTCATATAATAGTTGCGTCGTTGCGCCTAAAGTCTTATGGCCGAAGGTCTCCGGTGCGTCGTAATAGCCTACTGGTATACAAGCACACCGTGCTCTAGGTTGGTTAAGCCTATGAGCATAAAGAAGGAAGTCTGTGCCAGAGATCCCTCTACACAAGATGCCGTGTAGAACCATCTTGTGGTCATCGAGTATAGGAACTCGATAAGACAGACCTCTCCGAGCAACCTCATCGTACCGGAAGTTGCTTAAGAGCCCAATTATATGTGCAAGCGAGATAATTTATAATACGAATAAGGTTTGACAACAAGACGTGAAGGTCTCAGAAAAGGAAATACCTGCCTGCTGATGGAAGCCTTTCTCCATAAAGTATGCCACTGGAGGGGTCCTTCCCTGCAATGTATGTAGGAGGGTCAGCTTCTACTTACTTCCTTCTAGAAGCGAAGGTTGGCAAGGAAGACCCATTCAGTATACCAATGTTAGCGAATCAGATTCTTCAAAAGAAGAGTCTGCAGGGGCAGCAAATCTAGTTTCCAAATAAGTCAGAATCTTAGCGGAAGCTCTTCCTTTGACAGCTATTCCTATGTCAGCTACTACTTTGTCAGAGGCTAAGTTCCCTCTATCTTCCGGGAAGGGAATAGAAGAAGAAGTCCTCGTGACTCGGCTACATAAATTATCACATCATCCGAATAGATTTACATTGTCAATCAAATAGAGAAAGATAGTTTTTTGTACTTACCTTCCTACTAATAATAGATATGGTCGGTGATGCGATCCCCTTTCCTACCTAATCTAAGACTAATCTTAGTTTACAAGAAGTTTTCTTATGAAAGAAAGTGGACGTTTCTTTTTACTCAGTGAATGTTGCCGAATCTCTCGTTCTATAGGAGTAATAAGCGAAAAAGGGGATTCTTTAGGCTACTCCGCGGAAGAGTCAACGCGAAAGAATGGTAGTATTCAACTTTCTATTGTCAATGTTCAAGTTCTTTGTCTTAGCTTATCTTATTCTTCTTGAATTGTCTCGAATTACCTACGGAGTTTGAGGGGTTCACTAGATTTTTGATTCCTTCTCCATTTCTGAGAGCTGGGAAAGGTAAATATTACTATATTCTTTCTTCCCTCTCTTCTTCCTCCCTGACTTCATACTCGTTCTAACCCAACAAAAAAGGGCAGAGTTCCATTTGGTGGGTGGGTCTAGGGCGAACGAAAGAGATGTGTAGCAGAGGGCAGGTGAGGCATTGTGTCGTCGAAGAGAAAGAAATTGGCTCTTCCATTTCTTAGTAGGAGTGCCCCTATGTTAGCAGGACATTTCGTCCAAGAACAAGGTTTGAGTTAGTGCACTAACTACCTTCTTTTTTCTCGCCTAATGGCTCTATCTCTGAGGTAACCCGGACTAGTAGCAACCGATTCTAGTAAATAAGATATTCTTTCATAGAATTGGTTCTTCTTTCTCTCTCCTTTCTTCTAGAGGAATTGAGTCCTTCATTTCGGTCTAACTTCCTTACTCTACCCCGGTCTCACTCCGACAGCGTACTATCCTAGACCTCTGTCTATCCCGACATTGATAGAAATTCATAGTTCTAGTACTTGCATTGCGGTCCGTCCATTAGTTCGATGATACTACAGCTACTACTGCAACTGCAAGAACAGCTACTGGAAAAAGATTCAACACTATAGTCTCGCCCACAACGAGGAAGTTTGAGATGAATGGGAAAAAGAGAGTCATGGAAATGATAACTAGGAGAGCGGCTGAGGCGATCAGAGAACGAATGGAAGATAAGAGCGTGGGATCAAAGAGAAAAAAATGGGATGAGGAAAGGCAAAGCTATTAATCTACCTCTGAGGTAGAGGTTAAATTTCACCTTCAAGATTTCGATTAATTGAATCTCCCGCCCCTACTTCTACTAAAGCTAGCTCCCCCTTCATCGTCCTTTTTTATTTCTTAGCTGCGACTTCCTCTCTATACACAATTCCTTTTTTGTGGGTTGTGCTGTAATAAGAAAGATCTTGCTATGACCATACCGATTCTCTCAACGCTCTCTCTTTTTTTCGCCAGTTAACTATTTTGATTCTTTTAGTGTGGGCTAAGACTTTTTGCTTTTCTTTCTATTGATTGAGACCTAGCCTCTCTCCTTTGGTTCGTAGCCTTGGGGTTATACACTTTTCCTTAAGGCAGAGGTTTTGCCCCGCTAGGAAAGAATGGAACTTCAAAAACATGTACTCCGTCGAAGGCAAAGAGGTTTCAGCAACCCTAGAGCTAGTTCAACTTGAAGACTGTCTTTTTTCTCTATACGGAATTCCTAGGAGTCCACAAAAGAAGGCAGTACCAAATAACCTAGAATAAGGAAGTTTTAGACCCACTCAAGGGAACTAGCAAAGAAGCAAGATGTCCAGTCACCTGGTCTTTAGGATTCTTACGATAGCAGGCGAGACTAAGCAGAAATACAAAGTGTAGGTAATTCTTTATCCACTCTGCCGGATCAATCACATTTGACACCTAAGGAAGGAGAATTAGCGGCATCTCCTTCGAGAAGAGCCCATATTCTTTCAGTAATACTATGAGATAGATTAGGAAAGACTTCGTTTTCCTCCAACTCCGGGTCAAGGTTTGCATTTAGCTGAGGTAGAAGTTCGTTAGCAAGTGGAAAGTCAAAAAGGGGGTCATTCTCTTCTAATTGAACTTCCCCCCCATCCTGTACAGGGGCTAAGCTTACTTGAATTCCTTCAAATTCAAGGGTTATAGGAGCCTCCTTTTCTTGAAGAAGAGGTGCATCCCCATTTCCTTCCGCCTTATTTCCATTTCCCCCTTCGGCCTCTCCCTCTTCGAGTCGTCTTCGCTTCTTTTGAGAAGAAGGCTGTTCAAGCATAAGGTCATCGTCTCTTTTCTTTCTTTTGTTTAATTGGCTTCTTCGATAGAGGCTTATGGATAGAATTGAAAGGGCGGTGAGGATTGTTCCTAGAATCATAGGGGAAAGGAATCTCCATTTCGAACTAAACAACCAGCGCGCTTGTTCCTATTTTATTTTCTTCTTCAAGTCCTTGCACTGAGTTACTTACGGAATCTCAAATCTTGAGGCCGGGCCTCAGATGGATTAGGCGGGGACAGGATTCGGACCGATGACTTAAGTAATTTCTTATTATACGATATCTTCGCCATGGATGATAGGATTCCTCCTGGAAGCGAAGGCAGGAGCAAAGCCTATTGATTCACCAGTTTGCTAACCTATATGTCGGCTACCCGCACTCTGTAACCAGAATAGGGCTCCGGACATAAAACCACCCGCTTTAAGAAGTCTGGAAGGTGGCGCCTAAACTAGTCGGACTTGCTTGAATCGATAGGCTTACCGGACTTCTCTGTCTATTCAATTGATTTTGTTGCAGACTCTTCCCCACGCCTATTTGTTCCCCCGACCCTGTAGCTAAAGTCAAGCGTCTTCATTCATTCATGGCAATCGGTCTAGTAAGGAAGAAGTGAGCTCTAGCCTTAGTCTTAGTACGCGCACTCCGACCTATGGCTTTTCGATGATTTCGATCAGACAGAAGCTGAGAGTGGTGCTCTAGCTCCCACTGAGCTCTCCTCATCGGCTAAAACTTCTACTAAGATTGAAAAGAGTGTAGACTTGTCTCCAAGGATGGAAGGATCTTCCACAAAAAGGAAGGTACCTGTCGTTCGTACTCATCGCCAACCAACTACCACTACCTTGGTCACGATTCCAGTTCCTATGGGTCACAAATGACGACACAAACCTGTATGCGTCGTCAAATTACAATTTCGACCTCGTTTGCCCGGTTTTGATTGTTGGAACCCTTCTTAACCACTTAAGTGACTAGTTTCGCACAAACTCATCCGGAACCTTTGGAAATCGATCCGACCAGTCCCGATAAGTCGTAAATGACGGCTCGAACCTACGGGTTCGGTCAAATTACCATTTTTCCCTCAAAAATAAAATTTCGAGGTTTCGGGTCGTCACAAAGAACATGATAAGAACAAATGCAGAATCCAAAGAGTGACATGGCAGATGAAGAACAAAATTCCGTTTGGTAATCCTAATTTTTCTTGTTTGCTATTGGGGGTTATAATACATATCACAGTGTGTATATACATACATGTCTTGCATTCATTGGTTTGATGTACACACCGGATGTGACACGGGATGTGGGTAAGTTTTATTTAGGTTATACCTTGCTGTTTTCAGTCACAAGTTGAAGACAACTGAAGATGCAAACCACCAAAGGATGTGGTGCAGTGGATGAGGCTGCTCCGCCTTTAACCAGAGGTCTCGGTTTTGAGCCATGGGAATGGATAAATCCTTGGTAAGGAGCGCTTCCCCCAAATGGGCCCTACGCGACGCGAATCCGGATTAGTCGGATTCCAATGCGGGTACCGAACACCGAATGAGAAAGCAAAAAAAAAAGATGGAGATTCACTAACAAGAGTAATGTGTTAAGCGATTTGTTCTATTTCTCCTATTTAACTACTTACAGGTTTTGATCTAGTTGAATGACTGTTTGGTTTATAAAGTGATTTCTTTTCCATGTCAAGATACTTTAGTTGTTCTTCCCTTAAAGAAATTGGTATTGTTTTTGCTGTTAGTACTGTAGCTTATGGGCATGTACCACTGCCCCAAGAAAATTTCGACTAGAAAGGATAAGATAGAAGAGGGAGTAAGAGAAAATATCTGAAGCTGTCATTTTAAAAAATTATAGGTAAAATATGGCTCTTCCAATGCCCACAGAGGCAAAGCAATTAACAAGCACTTAAAATCCTCTAGAAACCTTATTATGGAATAGGCTCTTGCTAGTGGGATTTGGTTCCACATTCTACACCCCATTTTTTGCACAGAAGCCTATTTTTCAAAAGAGTGGGTTACTGAAAGCACAAATTTCCAATCATTGTGGGATTGAATATCAGAATCCGTGGACAGTCAGTTAGTGTTAAATCTGACAAAATTAATAACAGTTGAAAAAAAAAGGTAGTAAAACCATTACAGAATACAGCCAAAAATCCAGGCCCCTGAATAAAAAATTTGAAGGAATAAAAAAATGATCAGTTTCAGTGCCTAATCTAGAAGATGAAACCACTATCATAGAACAACACAACAAAAAATTGCCATTTTAGTGCTTGTACCTCGAGGTATTGTATATACATGTCCCTAAGTTCATCAAGCATGTTCAACTATTAATCAAGGAGATACCTCCCTGACCCTATTCAGTTGCCAAAGATGACCCCTCGTCTTGAGCTACGTATAGGTTTTTATGATAAAATAAATAACTTATAGTTATTATCAAGTTACTAAAGAGGCTGATACGTTGGGATTCTTCTAGTGGCGGATTTAGACTAAACACAAGGGGTTCAAGAATTAATTGCGATTAATTTGAACTATGTATATTTATGCGTGTAAAAAAGATCGTACATATACGAATAGCAGAACCCAATAACTTTGAATCCTAGATTTACCATGCACTCCGGAAGATTGTAAACCAAATATATTGAGAGGCCTAACTCCTGTAAAAATACAAAGACAACAAACTGCGAAACAAAAATGAAGAGCTGAGTTCAAAAGCAATGAGAAAATTCTTGCAGATTTTTAGGATGGACATATCATAAAAAGGTATGGCTGATGCTAAACATAAAAAAGATAGTAGTAGCTTCATTCCCACACGTCTGTTAGCGTAGCCTAAGAACTGTCCAAAATGAAGATTCATTCAAAGATTTCGAGAAATTGCAGAAATTTCACAAAGATATTTTCATCATTGTCATGTTGAATATGAATCTATTCTAATCCTGTCAAGGAAACATCAATAAAGACACTAAAATTACCCAATAGAGTAGAGTAAGCGGCACTAAAAAACATGCTACACAAGTAGTAGCAAACTATATCAACAATGTCCGTGGAATTGGGTGCACATCAATTCCACTTTGAAGCTATACTATCAACTAAATTTCCAGTAGACCAGAAATCAAAATGAGGTAATTTATTTTTTCATCTGAATCCTTTTTGGATAAACATGTCGGCTATTGATTGAGCTGTTTGTCACAGTACAACTTGAAAAAATTTACAATGTATTGACACAGAATCAGTCATATTTATGTCGACGCATTTGAAATGTTCTTTAACTTCTTTTCTTTATTGCTTTTGCTCTCCACCTTAGGAATTCAGTTTTGCTTTCCGTTACCTTAAGGAACAGTAGGGTTTAATGTGAGAGTATCACGAAAACAGGGTTAAGAAGCACAATAATTGGCTCTGGCAGTTCTAAGCTTCATTTTTTTTGGGGGGCAAGAAAAGGTGGGCTTACCGTATGGCAATTGCTGGGATTGTTCGGACCGGTTCTTATGCCGACGTGTTGGATACCACCCTTAGGTGCAAGGCATCTAAGAGGCGGGACATAGCCGAGAGGGAGAGCAAGAGGTCAAGACTACAGGAGGACAGAGTGGTGCTCCATCTGGGAGCAAGGGCAAGCATGGTCGTGGTCAGTCTAGACCTACTCAGATAGCACTTCAGGTTACTTCCGAGGCACCCCCAGCCCAGCAGGGCCAGCAGCAGACTCAGAGATAGAGAGGTGGATCATCTCAGACAGGGTCACGTTCATGTTCTACTTGTGGCCGCACTCATCGTGGCGAGTGTTGGGGTACATCTCAAAGTTGCTACACTTGCAGAGAGGTTGGTCACATTACGAGGTTTTGCCCTCGAGATAGTGGTACTGGTCAGACAGGCACGCAGCAGCAGGGTACTATGGTTACCGCACCTCCTCCAGCATAGCCAGTTAGAGCTCTTCCTCATGGTACTCAGGGTCGTGGACGTCCAGGTCGGCTTTGTTAAAGTATATATACACATATACTTTATAGTGAGAGAGAAGATTCTCTAACACAGATAGAGATGGGACCATGAACGAATGAAAGGGATCACTACACAAGAATAGAGCCCTTTTTCTTCATTCACTTGGTATCGGATCTTTTCTAAATGAATCATTTGCCCTTCGACGGGAACTCCTACTACTTCTATCTACCTACATCATTCTTTCTTTCATAAATCAAGCAATTTCCCACGGTCAAGCCTAGTAGAGCTCCTAGTCCGGCAAGACTAGCAAAGATGCTATCAGGCCTAGTTACCATAAGAATGGAAGGGAA